>NC_056527.1:157333601-157388624 GCF_019175285.1 Sceloporus undulatus
CCCTGCGTATCCCTATGGGCAAGCATTCCCCTGCGTATCCCTATGGGCAAGCATTCCCCTGCGTATCCCTATGGGCAAGTGCTGCCATTTGTTTCAGTGCCTCCCTCTGCCCTTTACTCTCTCTCTCTGACCCACAAAAGGGAGTGACTCCACTTCTGCTTCCCCTTCAGCACTCCAGGTAAGAGGAGGCAGGTGGCTCCCTTTTGGAGGCCTGGCTTCCTGCCCCCGCAAAGCGCCTCCTGGATGCCTTGGGCCACTGCTGGGCCAGTTCCCAGGCAGCCCTGGGCCCACCTGCTCCCTTCTCCTTGAGGTCCATTGGTCTCAGGAAAGTCCATGGGGGATCCTAGAGTTGGAGGAGACCCCAAGGACCCCCCAGTCCAACGCCCTTTTGCCCACAGGAAGACACAACCAAGGCATCCCCAACGGCTTTTAGAATTTCAGATGGAATTTGATGGTTAAGCCATAGATATCTAAGACCACCCCTAAGAAAGAGAATGGCCTGTAATATGAGTTCAGTTACAAATGCATAATCGAGACTTGTGTATTATGACTGGTTCATATTCACAGTCTCAACATTTTATAGACTCCTATGAAATGGACAGAGTGGGTTTCAACCCTTATAAGTGGTGAAGGGGTTGTTGTTGTTGTTATTATAGAATCATAGAGTTGGAAGAGACCTCAAGGACCGTCCTGCCATGCAGGAATTCACAATCAAAGCATCCCTGACAGATGGCCATCCAACCTCTGTTTAAAGACTTCCAAGGAGGGGACTCCACCACTCTCTGAGAAAGGAGTAGATTTCTCTGTCAGACAGCTCTTAACTGTCAGGAAGTTCCTTCTAATGTTGAGCTGGAATCTCTTTTCCTGTAGTTTGAATCCATTTTGCTCTGGATACTATTCTCTGGAGCAGCAGAAAACGAGCTTGCTCCCTCCTCAATATGACATCCTTCAAATACTTAAACGGGGCTATCATATCACCTCTTAACCTTCTCTTCTCCAGGCTAAACATCCCCACTTCCCTTAAGTCTTTCCTCATAAGGCATGGTTTCCAGACCTTTCAGTTTTGGTCTCCCTCTTTTGGACACTAGCATAGTAGTAGGTGGATCCCTTCCCCTCACATTTGATGGCCATTTATGATGATTTCTAACTGGTGGAAGAAAGGCAGATTGGTGCACACTTTTTGACCCACAAAGCTAAATTCAGCTCTGCTGTCACATATTTTGGGCCGTTTGACAACCACACATTTTGGCCCGGTTTTGCAAAATGTCACAAGCCTTCATAAGATGGGACATAATACCTTGCTTGTGAAGATTAAATTCACTGGGGGAAAAGGTAAAGTTTTCCCTTTGACATGAATGTCTAGACCTAACTGACTGTGGAGGCATTGCTCATCTCCGTTACTAAGCCAGGGGAGCCAGCATTGTCACATGTGGCCAGAATAGCGCATGGGATGCTGTTACCTTCCCACCAAAGGGGCACCTATTTATCTACGCTTGCCCCTCCGTTTTCATGGACTTGTAACCTGCTTCTCTCACTTATATGTGAGGAGCAGATCGAGGGGGATGAAATGGGGCTTGAATATTGGCAGTTTTCGCAGGGGGGAGGTCCGTAATGGATCCCCCATAGAAATGGAGAGGTGACTATATTTGCACTTTTACATGCTTTCAAACGACTAGATTGTCAGAAGCTGGGACTAGTGACGGGAGCTCACTCCCTTAGACTTTGCAGTCTTCAGAGCCAGTGTCTTAACTGCTGAGCCACTGAGTCCCTTAAATTAACTGAATTGGGCTTTATGTTAACTGAGCCTTGGAAGTGGCATCCAGGCTAGAAGAGATTTATAGTGTCAAGTTTGTGGGTAGATATCCACTTGTGCTTTGTTCTTCTCTGTGGAAGGGGAGAGGACTGGAACTTGTCTTAATTTGCCAGATCTAGGGCAGAAGAGACTGTTATACTTACCCACCTATTTCCAATACTCTACTTTTGTTCTGGATTGAGATACTTGTAAGCAATTTTGAGAGCCAATCCTGACCAAAAATAATGGTAGTAATGTAGGAAAACTCTGGAGGGATAGAATCAGCTCTGTACATCAGAAGGTCTGCAAGTGTGCATGTGTTATATTAAAGCATCGTAATGTACACAGTTCTGTAAAAATCATATGTAATGTATAATTCATCTACTGGGAACATTTATGGAATGCAGAATATGTTGGATATGGTCTGCATTATTTTTCTAGCTGATGAAGTTTGAATATTTAAAGATTGGGTGTATTGTGAAATCACAATAGGAATCTTAGGAAGGTGTAGTGATACCATTTAAATATTCTTTGTTTTTTCAGGAAATGGAAGACAAGGTGATTAGTCCTGAGAAGGCTGAAGAAGCCAAGTTGAAAGCCAGATACCCTCATCTGGGACAAAAGCCTGGGGGCTCAGATTTCTTGAGGAAGCGACTCCAGAAAGGAGTGAGTAAGACTAGCCAAACAACATTGTTGAAGCTATCTAGTCAAAGAGAGCCTCTTAATTCCATTTTTGCTTGTGCTGCAGTAAAACATGCTTTGAAACCTGCACCCCAATCCTAAAAATCTTTTCTCAGTGGTAAAGATGCTTTGTTCCAATTGAGTTTCAGTGAAAGCATACCTAGAATCAGATTTTTAGAACTATCTGGTGCCTTCCTGGAAAAAAAAAAGTTGGTTTGTATACTTTGTGTACTTTTAAACCTAGTCATTCTTTACATGTCATTAGCAAAACCTGGGAACATTTTGTGTAAACATTTTGAAATGTTTCCTCTCATGTAGCTTCAGGGATTCATCAGTTCTAAGAGAAAGCAAAACTGTAACACAAATCCTGATTTTATTTTTCATTGTAAGGTGTATTTCAGTAATGTACACAGATTCCCCCCCCCCCCCGCCAAAAAAAAGAGAAGACTAAATAGCTTTCTTAAAAATGCCAACTAAAACTGTTCTTATTTTATATTAGTAGGGAGTTTTTCTTCACAGCATCTTCTTAAACTTTGGATACATTGAATTGTGCAAAATAGCTTGTCACAAGCCTTCTGAAAATAGATGAGACAGACATCTTTATATAGTTTACATATGAAGATTAAATTAACTGGCAAAGCCTTGACCACTGACTTTCAGTTGTTCTAAGACTATTCTAAACTTTCTTAATTCTTTTGTGTCCTGGTTAAGGGACAGCTTACTGACTTCCATTCAGGTATTGATTACATCAAGGAAGCAGATTCCCCAAGGGAACACAAATAGCTTTGCTTGTACATTTGTGTAACCCCTTTAACATTTGAAAGGTGCTTCTGAAAGGATTCACAATAAAAGCAGATGCAGTATTCAGAGTGTTACAGTAGGTGCTCTTTTCTCTTTGCTGCTGTGTGGTAAGGTAATCTTTTATTTCATGACTCACCAATGGCAGGTGTGGTATATGTACACATATGAGAAATAAGTCTTAGATGTATGGTTAGCACAGTATATTACATTTTAATCCTGCCCTGACTTCAAAGCTTAGGTTGACATAGCTTCTCTTAACCCCATGGCAACTCCCCCGCCCAGTTCTTTCAAAAAGTCTGTGATGTAAGTTAACTTAGGACCGAAACAGACAGGCCAAATTAAAGCTGCTTCGGGTCACTTTGGAGGTATGCTGTTTAAATGATGCATGCATCCTAAGAGGCCAGAAATCACGCCAAAGCCAATCTCCAGTCCTAAGGACTGGAGCACAGCTTTGGAACAGCTTCTAGCCTCTTAAGATGCATGTGTCATTTAAACAGCATTCTTCCCAAGTGACCTGAAGCAGCTTTATTTTGGCCAGTCTGTTCAGGCCCTTCGACTACCTAGCCTGGTATTAACCACTACTCCACTAAGACTCTCAAAGAGAAACAAATGAAAAGGAGATGAGTTGTTAATGTATACCTTGCAGTCATTTATCCAAACGATGACTGTTTGTGAGAAAATACTAGCAGCCAAGATTACGACTCTGTTCATAATCTTATCACACAATATTCTTTATGGTTTTACTGGGTTGAAATCTGTTCAGACTGTACTTCATTCTTGCGCGTTTTGGATTCCCATACTTGCCTTGTTCATTAAGCTAGACAATATGCTGCAAGCAATCTTGGGTGTTTGATGATAGTCAAGCCAGCTTCTCCACCATTTACAAAGTTGGTCTTCAATTAACAGGCTACATTTGACTAAGTATAACTGTTTTGTACAATTATTAGCTTAATTTTTTAAATACAGTACACATGAGCTAAATTAAATAATCTCAGACAGCTAATTCTTATATGTAAGCCTTTCTGTTTTACTTATTTCATTGACATTTTGCTTTACAGCAAAAATATTTTGATTCTGGGGATTACAATATGGCAAAAGCAAAGATGAAGAACAAGCAACTCCCAACGGCAACTCCTGATAAGACTGAAGTTACAGGTGACCATATTCCCACACCACAGGACCTCCCGCAGCGGAAACCGTCTCTTGTTGCCAGTAAGCTGGCTGGCTGACTAGACTGACAGAACTGCATGAATCTTCTCATTCCCTTAATCTTTCCTTAATAGTTAAACTTCTCACATTTTTGTTTCCACTAAGTCATTGACTGACCGCTTTGCAGGTAGTGGTAGCGTGTGCTGCTATTGTAAGAGGATCCTGTTAAGAATTCAGTTGTGCAGTCCTTGGATGAATTGAGAGCAATGCACTGATATAAAAAGGACACAATTTGTTGGAGCAATGTAATCTACTTGAAAAATGTACATATTACCTATTGCTAGTGTAGGGCTGGTTCCAGCAATTGACATAGCAAGATTGATTTTTTTTAATGTTTCTGCTTTCTTTAGTTTCCTCAGTTTAACAGAGTAGTATGTTTGTACTGAATACAACCTCTTGTGTTTCTTCTTGTGTTTTGGTTTTAGACTGCAAGTTGCTAGAAGGTAAAGCATGTAATTAAAGAAGATGGGGCTCTGACTTAATTTGTGTATCTGCTCTTGAACTTGAATGGCCTTAAACCTACGTCAGCTTTAACAATAGATTTTTTTACTTGGGCAATATTTGCTCGTTCTGGTGTACTACTTGTAAACCTTGTGCTTATTGACAACTGCCTGTTGAAGCTGGTATTCCATTTGGTCCTATAATGTAGAACACATTTTTAAGTGGATGAAGTGTGCATGTGCATAGACTGAATTCACTTTTGTGCCATTTATGTAAATAAGATCGTTTTGCACAATTTTTGCAACTTATCTGTTGACTTTACATTTTAAAAAGTGCCAACTGGAAGCACAAATTATTCTGTACCTTTGGAAGTCACAATATTCATTTGATTCAAGTACCTTATTAAAAGTAACAGGCTTGTTTAGGTTCTCAGAAGCACCTAAAATACTATGCTGGATCAGCTTTGCTATTACATCCTGTGTGTGATAATAATGGCCTACAGTTTAAATATATACAATAGAGCCCTTTCATACTATACAATTATAGCACTATATTCTGCTTTCACTGTCTTGCCCACATCCAGTCAAATCCTGGGATTTTTAATTTAGGGAACTGATTACAGTGTTTAGAAGTCTTTGTCAAATAGCTTTACTGACCCAGTAAATTACAAAACCCAGGATTCCATAGGATGTGGCCATACCCATTAAAGTAGAATATAGTGTGATAACTGTGTTGATGGAAAGGTCCCACAGAACACTTACGCTAGTGTACCTAAGGTAGTTCCACTTCAGAGGGACTAAATGTAATGGCAAGTGTATCACAAGCAACTTGCAGATCACACTGTGTATGGTGTTCCAGTGCTATTTACTATATTTGCTTTTTGGCATATTTTGACATCTATAACGTGTAAAAACCTATGAATTTCAGGATATTTACAATGTGAAAATGTGAGTAAACTTTGCTGCTATTCTACAACACATACACATCATTTAGGAGTTCTCTAGAATGGGAAGAGAAGGCGATGGTTACCTTTCTGTAGATATTATTCAAGATAGTCATGCGAATTCTGTGATTTGAAAATAGAAGTGTGGTTTGTCACTGTATACTGTAAATGCTTCAGGGGGGACTATCTTACATATTGGACACAAATTGATATCTCACACATGTAAAGTCTAGTCAACATTGATGGTAGCATTTTGTGTTTCAGAGGAATTTTGTATTCTTGTTCCCTGACACTTTTTGAGAATCAAGCTCTCAGCTCCTTTTTTATTTTTAGGAGTGATACTTAAGGGCAGTGTTCCTTTGTTACATTAAATGGTTGTTGTGTTAGATTGTTCCATGATAACTGTCATATGTAGTCTGTCCTCTCTAAGGTCCCTCTAAAAGGCAAATTTAATATGGCATGATATGCTAGCAAATCATGGCAGTTAACTCTGACCTATAATACAAATAGCTGGATTTCAGAGATACTGAACTCTGTCTCTCTTTGACTTCATCCCTTTCATAAGCTAAAGTAACCCTAAATTTGATTCTGTACCAAAAGTGGATCTCTTTTAATGTATGGGTAATAGGTTTATATTACTGGACTTTAATTTTAAGGTTGTTTGTGCAAGAATAATTCTATTACCCAATTTGTTGTAGGGGAACATATTTTCAAATTATGTAGCATATCAGTTTTCCCTGGGTAGAAATGGTAGTTAATTTAGAGTAAATCCCCCTCTCGCGTAGGAATTCACATATTCATTGAATCAGATTTTACAGTGAAATGAAACTTAATAGACTAGGTTTGCTTAAAACAAGAACAAGGTCACAGATGAAGCGAACTTTTACAGACAGCTGTTCTGGTAAATATTCACCATTTATTTTTGTATGATTAAGAGCAAAAGCCAGACTTGTGAGAACTGACTGCCACCTAAGCCTAATAGTTTCTAACAGAAAATGACCAGGCATATTTCCTAATAGCTACTACACTAGATCACTGATATCTTATGGAGGGAGGTATAAATAGCCATGTAAATCTCAACATTCCATTGCCCCACTTATAATTTGCTATTTTGTATTGTGACTGTGCAAATTGTCCATGTCTGCCAGTGAACTGAACTAGACTGTAAAGAAAACAAGCTGGTGATCCGTGAGAATATACTACAGAACCAACCAGTTCATCCTACTCTCTTGGTGAACTTGTGGCTCGGGATAAACGTCAACAACCGAAGGTAGTTTGGTCATCTGTGCTGTTAAGGACACAAGGAGCTAGATCGACAACAATTGTAGAAGATCAAATGGATGGCTAACTTGCAACCTTCAGCTTACTCCCAACAAGAAAAAGCTGTAAAGCTTTGTGTACATATTGTATAATATGAGTTTTACCATTTGATAAATGACCTTTTTCAGAGATCTATCTGCACTATCGTTTAGCAATCTATCCACTTTATGCAGTAATTAGTGCTTAAATATGTCTATAATGAAGACAGTATGTTGTAGCCCCCCCCCCCCCCCCCCAAATCTGTCCGGTCATAACCTAGTGGAGTAATGAAGTGATTCAAAACTGTTCTTCTCCCCACACTGATCCCACCTATTTATTATTCTTGGTCATAGGAGAGTATGTGTAGAGGGCACAAAAGAACTGTTTGGTTTGAAATGTTCCTTAATGCGTTCCTGATGCTGAAACAGTGACAATTTCAGTTGCTCCATATCGCCACCTTCCCTGTATAGTATGCATAATAAATTCAACTACTTAGTTTTCACTGCTCTGTAGAAGTCTGTCTGGTCTTTTACTCTGCTCCCCCGCCTTACTGCATTGAATTTATTAATTCTGACTAAATAATTCATGCCTTGCTTTACGCGTCTTTAAAAAGATATCTGTGTTTTCTGGTATGTTTTCAACTACGACACTAAAAGCGTTCTTTACTGTAAGCTTACATACCTCAGTGTTTAATTTTTCTAATAATAGTATTAAAATATACTGACTTTAACTCTGTCATATGCTTGTTTCTGTGCTACTGAGATAAAACTAGACTATATCCCAAAATTCAGTAGTTTAGCAGGGAAGTTAATACAGTATTCAGCTATCTCATACTTGTCAGTGAAGATGAATACTTACTACAGTTTTCTCCTCACTGCATAGAAAATAATTGTTTTTGGCTGCTCTTAAATGGTATTCACATTTTCCAATAGGTTTCTGGAAATTACTTTGCACAGAAATACACTTTGGTTTTTTGTGTGAGAATTGCATAGAGGAGGAAACACCTAGAAACTGTTTGTTTTTTTGCTCGAAGCCCTACAATTTGCATTAAAATCGGATATATTTGTGCACAGAATGACTTACAAAACTTTACTTTTGCTGCTGTATTCTTCCCAACTGGGTTTCCCATCATTGTCATTTTTCATCCCAGAAATGAATATTCTTTCCATCTGCAGTAACTAATAATAAGCTTCATTCTAGATTCTTCTGATAAACTATTTGAAGCAGGAATACAACATGGTCTTTGATATGTTGGGGCATGTTTGTAACCAGATTTGAACACATATTTGCACACTAAACTGAACCTAATTTGATGTGATGCAACATTCTTTTGTTAGTTTTTACAAATAGGACAAACCATTATCTTCCCTCTATAAACAAAAACATTTTGACTTCCAGGTTAAAACAAAGGTGCTAATAAAGTTTACCTCCTACTTGAACAAGGTTAACCTCCTTGCTATTAATCATTTATTTGGGTGTGCGGCCTTCGCCGGCTATTTAAGCAGTATTCAAAACTTACCTTTGACTTTTTAAATATAAACTCCAAACCATTAAAATTTTTACCACAGGCTTCTTTGATAATTATGGACAGTTTGTCCATTTCTGCTGTTTCAAAAATCTCAAGTATCCAGACTCTCTTTGTGGGTATCTCTGGGTTTCTCCATTTTTGAGGATATAGCAATCTAGTGGATAAAATAATATAGTGGTTCTAAGAATATTTTATGCTTTTAACCCCTTTACATCTATATGTGGGGCATCATGCCTCCCCTGCTCAATGTAGTAAAATAAAACTATTTTGTTTAGTGTGTGTATTTTTGTTCAGGCATTAATATACATATTTTAACATTTTGCAAGGAAACCACTCTCCTCCTCCAAGCAGATGCTCCCTTGCGCTCCTTGAATTTTATTTCCCCTCCAGGCTAGCAAAGATTTGGGAAGAAGTGGAATCACAGCATCATAAGAGTTGGAACAGATCCCAAGGGCCATCCAGTCCAACCCTCTGCCATGCAGGGACTTACAATCAAAGGCAGGATCAGGGCCTCCATGTCCCGTGCCCCCATGTGAGTCCCACTTCACCATTTGAGAAATACTAAGTTCAAAGTCTTAATATGTTCATTAGAATACATGCATCATTTAAGTACTGACCCAAAGCAGCTTTATTTTACCCTGTCCATATGGGCCCTTAGTCATGCTCAAAATGGAGGAGTTGTGTGTTCCCTATAGCCAGCTCCAGTTAACAACCTGGCTGCAGCTCTTTCAGCCAGCTGCAGTTTCTGAGCACTACAAAGCGCAGTTGGCGCATGAGCTTTAGCTGTGCAAACGCACTCCTGGTCTCTGCTGAAACCTGGGCCTCCAGACTCAGCACTGAATCCAGAAGTACCCTCAAACTATGAAGCTGAGTTTTCACAGGGTGTGTAACTCCCATCTAACTGAATCCTTATTCCTGGATATGTCTTTCAACTGGCCAGGAGCACCTCTGTCTTGTCTGGATTAACCTTCAATTTGTTTGCCCTCATGGCAGCAGAATGTAGGCTTTAAGATGCTGAGAGACTTGTGGCCTTTTTATTGAGTAGCAGAACTACCTGGTGCCTATTTCTAGGCAAGTAAAGTACTAGGATTGCAAACACAGACTTACTAGGGAGTAAACTGCACTGCATCTACTTCTGAGTAAACATGCATTACTTTATTACAGTCGAATCCTGTGAAGGTTTAGTGAGGGATGAGTCAGTGTCCAGCTTTCTTCCTATGACTACATTGAGGAGCCTTTAAGGCCAGGTGTTTGATGCTCTAGCTTACTAAAGGTGGACTTCATCAGATGCACATTTAAGTGTTGTGTTCAACTGGATCCTGCTAAATCCCTGATGCGTTTCTTTTCCTTGTATGATCTGGATGAACCATAGGCCACCAAAGTTTATGCCACAGTAAAGCTATTAACGTAATCCTAAGCATTTTAAAAGAAGTTAAATCCCAATGAGTATAATGAGACTTACTCCTAGTAAGTATATTTAAGCTTTATTTATTTATTTTTATTTCATAATATTCTTTGTGGTTGTGTAATTTAATGGGACTACGGTCGCAAGTTTAACAGAAGACAAATCCTGCCGAATAGAGTAGGAGTAGATTCTGAGTAAGCAGCATGCAAAGTCGGAATGTAATGTAAGTAATCCTTTGGGATTTCTTTACTACCTGTGTAGAGAATGCATGCAAAGCATAGACAGCGGGGATGCCTCTGTTCTTTGAGGCATAATATTGAATGTGGGTATTTTAATGTGTTGTGAGCTGCTTTGAAAAGTGGTATAAAGCTTTATAGACTCATAGAGTTGGAAGAGACCCCAAAAAGGGCCATCCAGTCCAACCCCATTCTGCCATGCAGGAACTCTCAATCGAAGCATCCCCATTGACAGATGGCCATCCAGCCTCTATTTAAAGACTTCCAAGGAGGGAGATTCCACCATTCTCCGAGGGAGTGTGTTCCACTTTATTGTCAGGAAATTCCTCCTAATGTTGAGGTGGAATCTCTTTTCCTGGAGCTTGCATCCATTGTTCTGGGTCCTGTTCTCTGGAGCAGCAGAAAACAAGCTTGCGACCTCCTCAGTATGACATCCCTTCAAATATTTAAACAGGGCTATCATATCACCTCTTAACTTTCTCTTCTCCAGGCTAAACATCCCCAGCTCCCTAAGTCGTTCCTCATAGGGCATGGTTTCCAGGCCCTTCACCATTTTAGTTGCCCTCCAGTTTCTCCATATCCTTTTTGACTTGTGGTGCCCAGAACTGGACACAATATTCCAGGTGGGGCCTGACCAAAGCAGAATAGAGTGGCACTATGACTTCCATTGATCTAGATACTATACTTTTACTGATGCAGCCTAAAATCGCATTGGCCTTGTTAGCTGCCGCATCGCACTGTTGACTCATGTTCAACTTATGGTCTACTTGGACTCCTAGATCCCTTTCACACATAGTTTCGTTCAGCCAGGTGTCCCTCATCCTATATCTGTGCATTTTATTTTTCTGCCCTAAGTCAGGGACTTAGCCAAGGGGGAGGGTTCTTGGGGTCCGGACCCCCCTTCCATTAGAAAAATGAATGGTGTGTGCTGCTGCGCCGCTGCACCCAAGCCCCATTATAATGGTTGGACCCCCCCCTCCTTCCTAAAATCCTAGCTACATCCCTGCCTAAGTGAAGATGTCTAGTGTCCCAAAACACACTCTGCAGAAGCAACAGCCCAGTCCGAGGCCCTCCGGCTGCCCTGGCTGAGCGCAGCGCTAGGGAACCCTGGGAGTTGTAGTTTCCTCGTGGCCCCAAGGGGCAACCTCTGACAAACACTACACTGAACCCCAGAGTTTTAGGGCAGTTAAAGCAGCCTCGAACTGGGTCATTGTTATCATTATCATGACTTCTGCAGTGTGTGTGTTTTGGGCTGAACTCCTGAAGGGCGCTGCTGCTTCCAGGCTCTGCTTGTCCTCCAGTCCTCCATCCTTGCTCTGGAGAGGCCCTCCATCTTGCAGCCTCAGCCGGAGGGAGGGACCCACAATGCTGCGGCGGCGGAGGAGGAGGAGGCCTTCCCATCGGAGGCATCCTCCTCCCCTTCATCCTCGCCATCCTCCTCCTTCTCCTCAGGTACCAGCATTGACAACAACATGGCGAGGAGCTGCTGCTGAGGAGGAGGATCCCTCTTCACGGTCCCTTCTTTCGGCGGCCCCGCCCCGCCTTCCCCCGCCGCCGCCCTGAGGCGAAAGAAGGACTCTCCCCGCCGGCTCCAGCTCCCGGGGGAAAGCATGGCGGCCTCGGAGCTTTACACGAAGGTGAGGGAGAAGAAAGAAAGAAAGGAAGGGCGCGAAAGGGGAGCAGCCCTGAGGGAAGGGAGCCAGGCTCTGGGAGGGAGGGAGGGTGGCGTTGGCATGGAAACGGCCCTCGGGTGCCTGGCAACGCCGCGGGGGGAGGGAGGGGGAGGGGGAGCGGGCCCCAAAAGAAGGCCCTCTGCAGGCCCTAAGAAGGCCCTGAGGGAAAGCAGGCCTACTCCATTAACACCCCCCCACACACACACACAGCCTTTGCCTTCCTGCACCTGTTTTGACACTGGGGGAGGTTGAGGCAAAGGGCCCTTTGGTGGCCTCATCCCCCCCCAACTGGCCCTTTGGTGCCCCCTCCCCAGAGCCATTTATGATGGGGGCCAAGGGGAAGTCAAGGCAAGGGGCCCTTGGGTGCCCCCTCCCCAGAAGCTGGAAGCCCCATCCAAGAAGCCACAAAGCTGTAGTGGCAGTGGGAGGGGGAGGAGGAGGAGGAGGTAGGGATAAGGGGGTGGCCCTCCCCACCTGGCTCTTTGTGCCCCCCTCCAAGCCACAAAGCCATCTTGACAAAGGGTCAGGTGAGGTAGAGGCAGGGGCCTTTGGGTGGCCTTCCTCCATCTGGCCCTTTGTGGCTTGAAAGAAAGGCCCCTCCAAGCCACAGAGCCATTTCAGTAGCAGGGGAAGAGGAGGCCAAGGCAAGGGTCCTTTGTGGCTTGGGAGAAGAAGGGTGACCCCAGACCCTCCTTGTCCAGGACCTGGCCTCCACCTCAAACTTCCCTCCAGGAGGAAATCACAAGAGAGGCCCTCCATTTTGAGCTTGACTAAGAAGCATGGCTTTGGTCATGTTCTCCGTCTTTCCCCCCTGAAGTGTCCTCTGTTTTGTGGTGCCTGGGCTTCCTTTGCAGGCGGCTAGGGCATCTGGTCAGCATGGCCTCATGGCTCCTCTCCCTCAAGGGCCTCCTTGGGCAGAGGAACATCGCTTGCTCTCCATCTCATGTCCTTCTCCTCCCCTTGCCCCTTGGTCTGTTTTTGGCATGTGTGTAAGCCATTTGCAATGGGGGAGGGCACGCTTTGCCTACCTACTGCATTGCTTTGCCATCCTCTTCCTCAGCCTTTCTCTCCTTGCAGTCTTTTGCATCCTTTCCAGACCAAAAAAGAGGAGACTTGTAGTCCCTGAATGGCTAGCAGCAGCAAAAGGGCATAAGCTTTGGATGAAGCGCAGCAGTACTTCCCAGGCTGGCTGATGTGTTTTTGTGTTTTGTGTGCGTTCAACTCATTTCCAACTTATGCCAACCTTAAGGTGACCCTCAGCCTCAGGTGAAGGCAATGGCAAACCTCCTCTGAACAAATCTTGCCAAGAATGTCCCATGGTATTGGTTTGCCTTAGGGTTGCCATAAGTTGAAGGCACATAACAGGAAAGTCAAGCCTATCAAGGGGTTTTCTTGGCAAGATTTGTTCAGAGGGGTAGAATTCAAAGATATAGCCATGTTAGTCAGTAGAATCGGTATGTAGAGAGAGTTCGTTGCACCTTTGAGACCAACTGAAATAAGTTAGCACCATGAACTTCTTTCGTAGATTACAGTCTACTTCCTCAGATGCCAACTTCTTTATTTCAGTTTGTCTCAAAGATGCTACAAGATTTCTCTATATTCTGTTCAGAGAGGGTTTGCTATTGCCATCTTCTGAGGCTGAGAGAGTGTGGCTTGCCGAAGGTCAGCCAGTGGGTTTCGTGGCTGAGCTGGGAATCGAACCCTGGTTTCCAGAGCTGTAGTCCAACACTCACACCGCTACACAAGTAGGGCAATGGCAAGTCTGTTTTTACAATCTGCCACCCCATTGGCTGCCACTCTTTCTTTTCTTTCTTTCTTTTGTTCGTTCGTTCGTTCTTGGAAATGTGCTGTGGATCAACAGCTGATGGCTTGTGGACTGTCACCAGTGCATGGACAACTACTGTATATACTCAACTATAAGTCAACCTCATGTATAAGTCGAGGGCAAGTTTTGGGGCCAAAATTATGGATTTTGATATGACCCATGGATAAGTTGAAGGTAAAACTTAGGGGCATTGAGCAAAGGATCTAAAAAGATGAAGTAAAGCAAAACAATGTCAAAGAACTTACAACATTCCAGCAGACATAGGTCTTTGTTCTCACTCCTATGGCTGGATAGATGAGAGAGTAGGGGGATTGGTGCTTCCAGGACAAATTATACTCTTGCCTTTGACAAGGGGATGGTTCCTTCTTTTAAATTAGAGTTAAAACACAGTGGGGCTGAACAGACAGGCCAAAATAAAGCTGCTTTGGGTCACTTTGGAGGTATGCTGTTTAAATGCTGCATGCGTCCTAAGAGGTCAGACGTTGCACCAAAGCCATGCTCCAGTCCTAAGGACTGGAACACAGCTTTAGTACAGCTTGCGGCCTCTTAAGATGCATGTGTCATTTAAACAGCATACCTCCAAAGTGACCCGAAGCAGCTTTATTTTGTCCTGTGTGTTCAGGCCTAGTACTTACATTGACCCATGGATATGTCGACTCAGGTTTTTCGGCCAGTTTTTTGACCTAAACTTTTAGACTTGAGTTGCACTGTGCTACAAGTCCACTGTGCTGGATTCATGAAGTGTCATCTATGTAATCATTGACTGATGAGGACTCATGCGATCCCTGCTGCACATTTGTTTGAACCATTGTGTTTTGGGTATGATTCATTGGAATCAATGGTCCTTTCTTCTTTGGTAATGAAGTGGCCTCACTTGAGAATCTACACTCCTCTGAATTTGTGATGGAGTACAGATTGCTTGTCTTGGGGTACTTTTTTAAAGCCTGGACCTCTGGTCGTGGACATGTGATAATAGATGCGAGATGCTTTTTGGGGTGGATTTTACTTGCCTTGGTTTTTCATGGTAACCTTCAAAGAATAGAGAATTTCATCATAAATGTGACTAATAGAAGTTGAGATTTTAAAAATAAAATGTGAGAAAGAAGCAAAATGGACAGAATCCTCATTTATGCTTTGAGTGCTGAGCTCTTAACAGTGTGGGTTGAATCTCTATGCTCATCCATGTTCTTGTTGAGTTCCAGCCTTGTCATATCTCTTCCACCCCCAAAAAGGTTCTTACTTTTAGCCATTAAATGTCAGTCGTGATCCTCTGCATACTGAGTATAGTATACTGGGTATACTATAGTATACTCTGCATCCTGCATATTTGCAATATGGATATTGTAGGTAGTTGAGAATTTTGTTGGTTTAGATTCTGATACGCATTTTCTGTAATTTACAAATGTCACCATGAATTTGACAGAAAAAAAAATTGGATTTAGAAAAATCCAAATGTGAATGAAAATGTTACTGACAGATTTGCTTGTCCCTAGCTTCTTGCCATTAGCTAACCCTAAAAGGTATTTCATTTTGGAAGCTTCAGCATTAATGAGAGAAGCAGTGAAACTGATTAAAAACAACTGTTATCTTACCGTAGCACCGTGATGGTTGTCAAGCTAGGCTTTAAGTGTCTGTGGTTGCAGCTTCACCCACAATATGTTAGCATTATATGTGTAGCAACACACATTAATGGAGCTTCAGTTTTTAAAAAGAGCAAGGAAGTTTACCATGGACAACCAAGAAGTCAAACAAATGGGTGCTAGAACAGATCAAACCAGAAACCTCTCTGGAAATCAAATCTTGCTGAGAAAACCCTGTGATAGGTTCACCTTAAGATCGTCATAAGTCAGAAATAGCTTGAAGGCACACAACAACAACAGCAACAACAAGGGTTAACCTAGATATGTGAATGGCCAACTTTTTCAGCGTGTAAATATGGTGTTGATGCAATGCTTAGCACACAGTATTGTGGCCATTTGGTCTGCTTCTTACCTAAAAGCAGTCCCTATGGAAGAAGTAAAAATGTGTAGGATTACTTTTATAAGATGGCAGCGTGTGCTGTTAACCATTAATCATTAACCAAATGCATTCAGTCCTCTGTATCCATGGATTCTGCATTCATGGATTCAACAATCCATAACTTGAAAATATTTTAAACATCCAACAAGCAAACCTTGATTTTGCCATTTTATATAAGGGACACCATTTTACTATGCCATTGTATATAATGGAACTTGAACATCCACGGATTTTGGTATCCACAGGGTTCCTGGAACTAAACCCTAATGGATACTAAGGGATTACTGTAGAGAAAACAAGAAGCATCATTTTCCCATTCAAGTGCCCTTGATAACGAAGTAAAGAATTTTGCCACTTGGAGGCACTCGCTCTTCTAGTCGCTGATGTTGTAAATGGGCCTTTTTATAGTAATGGATGAGACTGCCCTTCAGTTCTCTATATTTCAACTCTAAACTGAGACCCATGATGCTCAGTGGGATTTACTTCGAAGCATGTAGGTACACAGCTTAGATGGTCTTTTGTTTTTTTCCTCCATTGAGTAGATGGCTGTCTTGGCACTACTGTTCACAAGTGGATTTATGTATGACCCATCAGAATCTAATATCCTTAAACAACACTTACTCACCCTGTGGGTATTCTGATATGTGTGTATAGTTCCTGGCAGGCATGGGCTTCTTTAATCATTGTAATCTAGTAATGGTAGGAAGTAGGCATGAGGAGAAATGAACACAGTTGTTTCTAGCCTAGGAATAGACAGGAAAGCTTGTATAGCTCTGAGGTCTCCTTCGCATGTCATTGCTGTTGTTCTGTGCCTTCAAGTAATTTCTGACTTGTCACAGGGTTTAGCAAAACTTATTCAGAGGGTGTTTGATTTTGCCTTCCTCTAAGGCTGTGAGGGTGTGACTTGTCTGAGGTCAACCATGGGTTTCCATGCCCAAGTGGGGATTCAAACCCTGATATTCAGAGTAAAAGTCCAATGTGTAAGCCACTATACCATGCTGGTTCTCCCTTCATATGTAAGAAGCCCTAAATCAGACTGTCTGTAAATAACTCATTTATTTCTACAGATATTCTGTGTAATGTAGTTAGAGTCTGGGTTGGATGATGAGTTGGAAAGTATCAGTCAAGGCAGAATAGTGATTATGGGGGGCCAGGGTAATGGGCATCATGGTCGGAATCTCTTCTGTGGGAAAGGACTTTATACTGTAGTTCAAACCAGAATGAAAGTATACCAGTTCTTTACTTGTATCCCTCAAAAGAAGTGGCTGTATATTAGGGAGAGATGCAGAGGAAGAAATTGGCTAGGAAGCATATGCTGACATAGGAGAAACAGTAAAATTATGTATGGAACTTTAGATGTTTAATGTCTTCATATATAAGAAATTAGATGTTGTTTGGAATAATTTGCAATAGCGCTTGCTTTATTGTGTTTTTTGCATGGCTGTGTTTTCCATGGCTGAAGATCTATAACCTGGTATTTTTTCTTCTTCTAAATACCCTATTGGTGCTAGATCCTGTCACATCTTGGAAGCTAAGCAGGGTTGTCCATAGTTAATACTCAGATGGGAGACCACCAATAATACCAGGTGCAGTACACCATATTTGAGATGAAGAAACTGATAAAACCACCTCCGAGTATTCCTTGACTACGAAAACCCTATGAAATTCACGGGGTTGTCTTAAGTTGACAGGTGACTTGAATTCAAATATACACATGAAAAGTTTACATATTCATTTTTTGGATTATTCTGCCAAGGATACAAGTTTGGAGTATGTAAGCAAACCTTTTCTTTCTAATACAGTACAACAAGGTCAGTGTATCAGGTCCTCTTTCCCTTTTGTCTGAGGCACAGAAAAGTTGTTAATAGTTTAGGTTCTTCCTAATAGTTGTCATTGTTCCATAAATGTATACTGCAGACTCAGTAGCTTTATTTGCAGAATTCCCTTCCCAGTTCCAACGAATAAGCGATAATGTGATTCCTAAGCTTCATTTTAGGCAGTTTTAAATTGTTCTATGAATGGTATGTGACCTGGGGACTAGAAAGCAGGGACCTACTTACTGACTGTGTTCCCTTAAAGTCAGAGTGGCTTCCTGTTGCCTATAGGCAAGCCTTTCTACAGTGGTTCCATACATGGCTGATGATATATCAGTGATATATGTTTAATTTGTAAGGAGTCTACATATGTCTTTAAGAACAGAGCATCATTTAATTTTTTTAATTTTTTTGCTTTTGCTGGCTAAGCTGAAAAAGCTTTTATGTTCCTCCTGTAAATAATCTATGTGGGTTAAGTGCACTTAACTCTGTATTGGATTGTGGCCATTGCTTTTACCATTTATCTCTCTCTGAAAGTCAGTGCTTTTGGGAAAAACAAGCAGTACCATATGTATGTTAACAGGCCACTTGCTTTACATTGAACTTGCTAATTGCATGTTCTCTCTCCTTATAAATAAATTCATTTTAAAAATCACAAATTTCACTTCTTGTTAACTGCCTTGGAGTTGACCCCGACTCATGGTGACCCTGTGGATGAGATACTTCCAAGAGCTTTGTTCTCTACTGCTCTGCTTAGGTCCTGCAGACCTAGACTGTGACCTCCTGGATTGAGTCCAGCCATCTGGCGTGGGGTCTTCCTCTGTTTCTATTACCCTCCATCTTTCTGTAGCATCATTGTCTTTTCTATTGCATTATGCCTTCTCATGACAGGGCCAAAGTACGACAGCCTCAGTTTCATCATCTTGGGTTCCAAGGAGAGTTCAGGCTTGGTCTGTTCAAGAACTTGTTTGTTTGTCTTTTTGGCCATCTGTGGTATTCTCAGCGCTATTCTCCAGCACCACATCTCAAATGAGTTGATTTTCTTCACTGTCCAGCTCTCGCATCCATACATGGTGATGGAGAATGCAGTGTTATTGGACCAATCTAACTTTAGTATTCAGTTGTATATCATTACACTTTGGGATCTTTTCTAGTTCTTCTATAGCTGCCCTTTCCATTCCTAGTCTTCTTCTGATTTCTTGACTGCAATCTCAGTTTGGATCAATATTTGATTCAAGGTGTGGGAAATCTTTATTTCAATTTGCTCATTATCTAGGGCCCGGTACACACGGGCACTTTGTGGCGTGGCAGTGGCGATATTACGTTCGGGAGCCACCACACACTCCCGAATCCTAATACACACAGGCGCCAGCATCATGGTGGCCTCCCATCCGGTGTTGCAAAAAAAGAAGCCGTTCTAGGCAGCCCTTTTTTTGCGGCGCGTCCGTGCTACAGCATGGGGATGCTGCAGCACAAACATGGGGCTTACAGGGATGGCACAAGCCTCCCGTCTGTACTGCCCCTAGTTTGAACGTATATAGATCCTCCTTGGTCATTATTTTTGTTTTGTTTATGTTCAGCATTAAGCCTGCCTTTGTACTTTAATTTTCCTTAAAAATTGTTCCAAGCCTATGATGTTTCTGCTAGTATTATGGTGTCATCTGCATATCTTAGATTGTTTATGTTCCTTCCCCCATCATTCCTCCTCCTTCTGAGTCTAAACCTGCTCTTTTTATAGGAATGCAGGCTTGCTGACCCCTTTGCCAATTGGAAACCATTCTGTTTCTCTATACAGTACTCTGTTCCAACAGTAGCCTCTTTTCTCAAATACATATTCTTCATCAGGACTATCAGATGTAGTGGCACTCCCATTTCTTTAAGAGCATTCAATAGCTTTTTATGATCTGTGCAATCAATAGCTTTGCTATAATTTATAAACCACATCAGATTTTCTTCTGGAATTCTTTGGTTTGCTCCATTATCCTTCTTATGTTTATCATGTGGTCACAAGTGCCCCTTCCTTTACTGAATCTCACTTGCACCTCTGGGATTTCTCTCTCCATATACAATTGGATGCTGCAGAATTTTGAGCATAGTTTTGTTTGCATAGGAAACTAATGCTATGGTCCTATGGCACTATGTTTCTTATAGGTCTTATATCTCACTTACTGTGATTGTTGAAACAAAGTTCTCTGCAGAATGGTTAGTCAAGTGAGCTTTTTTTTCTTGGTATAGCATTACATACTGTTTATTTTAAGTAGTTTCTCTGCTTTTGTTATACGAAATGGAAGACTTTTTACTAGATGGCAAACTTATGTCCTGTCAGCCCAATGAATCAATCCCTAGAATAGTTGCACCAGCAAATAAAATGCTTGAAGTTGTACATACAAGTCACAGTGACAGGGAAATACTGTAATGGTATGTTACGACAGCACTGGAAGTAAGGTGTGATATTTCTAGTCTACTGAAGCAAAGCAGACTTATTCTACTATCCAATGTATAATGCTTTTTTTTAATCTGGTTTATGAAATATGAGTACAGTATTGTTTTCTAAGACCTTAAATATTTCAATCCACTTTTTCTCACTTTGTTTTTTTCCACCTGCCCTTCCCTTTCAAAATAACTCTGATGGTTAGAAATACCCATTATTATCTTTTACAGATTCAGTCATGTGATAGCAAGAACTGTAGCCCATTCTTCAGATAAATAGGTTTTTCTGGGGTGGGGGGACCTGCCATAAAATTTAAGCAGCGTGGTAAAACAGAAACAAGGTTCGCTCTTAGCAGTTAAACACAGGCATGGGTGAACAGCACTTGGCAAACAGCGGTGAGACCACTTTGTAGGTTGACAAATCTGAAGCAACAGTTTCATTTTAGAGATTTTTCTGTGAGTGAAAAAAATACAGAACAAATGATCAGCTAAATTTTTCCTCAGAGGGTTTGAATACTGGGTTTCTTCTGAGAGGAAATGATATCAGCATGGGTAGGGCTGTCTGCAGTCTGGGAAGCAGAAGAGTTTATGAAAGCTTCTGTAGCTCCACATGGGGGTCACTGGGGGTGTGTTTTGTAATATGCGTTGTACAATCAAAACCTTGAAATTTAATTGGAATCTTTGCCCTTTGAGTATTGCTTCACTTAAATGGAATCAACAGGACTGTCTCTTACCAACGAACAAGAAAAAGCTGAACAAAATGTAAACACTCTCACTTTTGTTGGATATGTACATTTAAGATCTGAACATTTGAGGCAACGGTTCTTTGAATGCAAACTAAGGACGCATACAGACAGGCCAAAATAAAGCTGCTTCAAGTCACTTTGGAGGTATGCTATTTAAATGATGCATGCATCCTAAGAGTCTGGAAGCCGCGCCAAAGCCATGCTCCATTCCTTGGTGCACCTCCTGGACTCTTAGGACGCATGCATTGGTTAAACAGCATACCTCAAAGTGACCAGAACCAGCTTTATTTTGGCCTGTCTGTACAGGGCCTAAGCCTATTTTGGGCACTCAATCAGTGTGTAGGAAAAGCATGCACTGTCCAGTATATATGTCTTTCTTGGAAATAAAGTAACTTAGCTGTTGTTTTTCCCTGGCATAAGTGTCAGAAATAAAATAAAACATTTCTCATACAGTATAGTATGGGATGTGAAAGTGTGTGTGTTCTTAAGAGTGGTCATTATTTTTATATGTGAAGATCATTTCCGCATAGGAAAGAGAAAAAAAACATTGTTAATGAAACAGCCTAAATTAAGGAATCTTGGTATGGTTATTTTCCAAGTGACTCCATTTTAAGATATTTCCTTAATACATGTATAATAATGAGAGAGTTTGACTCTTAAATGCTTCTAAAACCTAAAACAAAGCCAATTTACTCTGGGGTGTGGCAGTTCACTAGTAGATAAGTGCTGAATAGACTAAAATATCAAAACCACCAACCACTCCCTGGATTCTGTTCCTTGGTGAAGTGACTTATATGAACCAGCACCCTGCAAGATTGTTCATTACATTTCTTTAAAGGGGATTAGAAAGAGCAAATTCCACAGCTGCCCTGCTATCCTCCTCTGTAGTAGTGAATTTGCACATTTATTTCTGAAAAAGAAATCTATTTTTTTGTTTGCATGATAATTCCACATATGAATACTGAAACACATATACAAGGGTTAATTTGCAGTACTAACATGTACTTAGCTCCCACCCAAACACAGATAGGCAATCTGTATCATAGCCCATTGACATGGGAATATATCTATCGTGGAGTTATAACAGATAATCACCGAATGCATTCCACGGCTTCTAGAGAGAATATGGAATATCTGTACTTTAAATAGATGAGTCTGTTACTATATCTTTGAATGCCTTAAAATAAATCCAACCATTTTAGATGTTAAAGGATTTTTAAAATAGAAATGCAAATAAGGAGGGTTGTAAAATAAGAGGAGGTGTTAAGTTAGGGAGGAATACATAAGATATAAATGTGGGCTGGGTATGTTCATTCATATAAGCTAAGTATGTTATCCAACATTTATTTAGTTGGGGTTGACACCTGTAGAATACACATTTATGTGTTTCTAAAGCAGTAGGACCTTCTGTCCATTGAGTGATAGTTGGTGTCCAGCCTTAGAGTATTTGCTGTTTATTTAAAGTATTTCTGTAGGAAAGGCTCCTGAGATTATTAAAAAATGGTTAAAACAACACAAAGATAAAACATTCTAAAATTACTTCAGAATACTATTCCAAAACTACTAAAAGCAGTCTAAAAATAATCTTGAGCCTGTTAAAGACTGCCCAAATAAAGCTGCTTCGGGTCTCTTTGGAGGTATGCTGTTTAAATGATGCATGGGTCCTAAGAGTCCGGAAGCTGCACCAAAGCTGCACTCCAGTGCTTAGGAATGGAGTGTGGCTTTGGCGCGACCTCCGGACTCTTAGGACCCATGCATCATTTAAATAGCATACCTCCAAAGAGACCCGAAGCAGCTTTATTTGGGCAGTCTGTAACAGGCCTTAGAATCCAGTTTTGAAACAGTTAAAACAGCAAATGTGGGACCACATTGTTTGGGCTGCCTGCTGGGCCCTTAAGAGAAATGGGGCTAGCCTAACTTCCTTGGCAGGGGTTGCGCTGTTCAGCTGCTGCAGGTCCATACAGCACTGTTCTCCAGCACCACATTTCAAATGAGTTGATTTTCCTCCTATCCTTCTTCTTAACTGTCCAGCTCTCACATCCATACCTGGCAATAGGGAATACAATAGCTTGTACAATTCTAACTTTTGTGCTCAGTTGTATATCCTTGCATTTTAGGATCTTCTCTAGTTCTTTCATAGCTGTCCTTCCCATTCTTAAACCTCTGATTTCCTGGCTGCAGTCTTCATTTCTATCAATGTTTGATTCCAGGTATGAGAATTCTTTTACTATTTCTATTTCTTCGTTATCTAATTCAAATTTGTGTAGGTTCTCAGTGGTCCTTATTTGTATCCATCCTCTGGGTCTTATTCTCTGGGGCTGCAGAAAACAAGCTTGCTCCATCTTCAGTATGACAGCACTTATGACTGCTTTATCATGCCTGGTCCTGAGTGGCTGGTGAGAGCTTCTCTGTCCATACAGATGCCATTGCTGTGGACTGTGAGGGACAGAAGAGCAGCCAGGCGCTGCTTTATCATGCCTGAGTGGCTAGTGAGAGCCTCTCCTTTTATTCCAACTCCCATTGCTGTGGCAGTTGACAGAGAAGAAGAACAGCTAGGAACTGCTCAATTTAGGCACCATTTCGCTTTACTTGTGTCCTGAATCTTTTGTAAGCCTGAGGGCAGGGAACTGTCAGATTAACTAATTTTAAGATGCTTTGGGAACATTTGTGGTTGAAGTGTGGGGTATAAATACTCTAAATAAAAAAACAACTGGCTAATTTACAACAGAAATAAAAGCTTTCAGACTCCTCCTTGCTGCCACTCTAGAGAAGATGAATGTAGGAATATTAGCCTAGAAGTCACCCATAGTTCATTCTTGTAACACTAAACTATAGTTTAAAAATAGCTGTAAGGCAATCAGTATCTCTTCTAAGATCTGCTGACTGATTAAAAAAATTAGGAGATTTTATTTTTGGAAGGATCATTGCATCCATAACAAATAACATGTGGAAAGTTGTGTGTAGGGGTTTAAAAAGCATTACTGAGAACTCTCATCTCTCTTCAGAGAAATTTGGGAATATTCTGCCCCCCCTTTTTTATAAGCTACAAGAAGCATTGTTAACATTTGAAATCAGCAGGATGATGCAGAATCAACATATGCTGTTTTTGTAAGAATAATCATGTTACATTCTTCTGTCTTCTTTCCTCCTTTCGACAGACAAGAAAAAGGAAAACATAGGAAGCAGCCTTATATCAGCTCAGCCTGTTTTCTTTAGGCCTGCTCTTGGATTTCAAGAGTCTTTGATCTTTCCCATCATATATTAGGCAGTGAAGCTGAGAGCTATGTTTTCATAGTATCTGCCCTATCCCAGAACTACAGTTCTTCCTAAAAGGAGTTAATACCGTGTGGGTGCAGCTGATGCACAAGCAGTGGCTTGGACAGTTTCACAGTGGTTTGCTGATAAAACTGATATCCAACTTGATCTGGATACTACAAGTATTTGGGCTTCATTTGTTATCAAGTCCTTGAAACTGAGAGTATTTTGAAGAATGATGTGGATGAAACTTGCATTCCAGTCAAATCCAACTACATAATTGCTTTGGAGAAGCTATTCAGTGAAGTCGAGTATCCTGTTCAACTAATGATCCAGAATAATCTGGTGTGTGCATACCCAAAGAAACAGGCAAGATACTAGTAAACAAGCGTTGATGCTCAAGGGTGGGGACTGTAAACCCTTGAGATTCCACCTCTTTAGTGATGGAAAACAAAGTCTCAAGGAGCAAGCTTACAGGACTTGTGCTCAGTGCTTAAAAAAACCTTCATCTAGGCAAATTTTGTGGCTATAACATCAGAATTCAAATAACTGTATATCTTTTGCAGTTTTGCAAGATTTCTCTTAACTTGCATTATTCTGACATTTTAAAATGATTTCAATTATTTCTATTTTAAGTTGCTCCCCTTTTTTGCATGTGTGTAAAATGGCTGTTTGCATGAAACACAGTAAATTGACTGAGTGACTGACATTTTAAAATAATTTCTCAGAATATAATTCTCTTCTACTTTTCTTGGGGAGGAGAAGGAACTATGTACGTCAGTAGGTTCATGCCACAACACCACTGGAGAACTTATTTGGCAACTCTTCTGGCTTCTGAGATTGTTCATGTACTTCCCCAATCATATCTGTTCAACATAAGAGCAAAACAGTTGCCTACTACTACTACAAATCATAGCTCAGTTCTGTGTCCATTTTCCTTTTAACTTTTCTGAATTTCCACACCAATGCAGCAAACAAAGGATAATTGTCTGTAGCAGGAACAACATACTAAGAGGTTACTTTTCTATGAATTGGGTTGCAGTCTTGTTCTTTCAAAGGTGGGGAATCTCGGGGCAGGAGAAATCTCTTCCCTCTTGGAGTTCCTCAGATGGCCATGCAACTTTCCAATGATAACACAGTTTAACACTTTCCCAGGACCTTTCACACTACACAGTTATGGCACTATAAATCCAATTTAACTGCTGTGGTTGCATGCTATAGCATCCTGGAATTTGTAGTATGGTGGGGTACTAGACCTATCTGGCAGAGAATTCTAAATATTTCTTCCTAAGCTGCAGATCCCAAGACTCCTTAGTATGGAACCAGTGAATTGACATGGTATCATACTGCTATGATATCATGTAGCATGAAGTGACTTTCCCACATTCTGTGCTTTCCTCCATTCTAAAAAGGGTGAAGCATATTTCCCAAAGTTTAGTTACTGGCAGCACAAGTTTAAGTTAAAATACTCTGATAGTCTGGCACACTCCAGTTTCTCTGGAATTGGTGGCTCATGGCCTGAACGCTGCCTCACACATTTCATTGAGCAGAAGCATGGAGTCAGTATGCCAAACCTTTGACTCAGGTTTGTCTGTTTTAATACTGTCTGAGTCCATCTCCTTCATAAATGGAGCATGTATATTAATTAGTAATAACAAATTTACTGTAGACATTTCATCACCACCACATGAATCATTAAACTATTTAGACTGATAGAACAGAAAATATATTTAAGTATAAAACATAAGCATAATATGATATACAGTGGACCCTTGTTATAGGCTGGGGTTTTGTTCCAAGATCCCCCGTGGATGACACAATCCATGTATGCTCAAGTCCCTTTAAATATAATGACATAGCAAAATGGTGTCCCTTATAAACAATGGAAAATCAAGGTTTGATATTTGAAATGCATACTTTTTTTGAACATTTTCAAACCATGAATCCTTGAATCCGTGTATAAAAAATCCATGTATAAGAAAGGCTGATTGTATTTATTTTGAAGCTGGAGTTCGAATCCGTACATTTCTTCCAACTCCAACTCCACAGCCTTGAAAGTAAGGGCCTGAAGAGACAGGCAAAAATAAAGTTGTTTCAGGTCACTTTGAAGGTATGCTGTTTAAATGATGCATGAGATCTAAGATGCTGGAAGCCATGCCAAATCCATGCTTCAGTCCTAAGGACTGGAGCGCAGCTTTGGCCTCTTAAAATGCATGTGTTATTTAAAAGTATACCTCCAAAGTGACCTGAAGCTGCTTTATTTTCTCCTGTCTGTTCAGGCCTTAAGTCCCATGGAATTTATTTGGACTTAATTGGGAATAGGTACAGTACCTTTAAGCTATGTTTTACTCGAGGAAGTATTCTGGTTCTGGTATCATGTCTACCTAGCTAAGAAGATCTACCTAAATGAGCAGGCTTCCATGGGTATAGCACTTATTGTAACATAAGTATTAGTCCTAAATGTAATGTGGATTTGTATTTGTACTTGAATAACATATGAATTGTGATACCACCAAGTTTGCACTGGATTTTTCTCAATCCATGTTTTGATACAGCTAGGGACACATTAATGCTTTTTAAATGGGGGGACGTAATGTGATCCTCCATATATTGCAACAACTAGCATCCCTCCCCATTGGCTATGTTGACTAGGGCTACATGAATTCCACACCTGTTTTAAATAGAGTGACTAACTGTGTTGTAAAAGTGACTGGAGAAGTGATGTGATTCAAGATAGCTGGGAACAGTCTTGCCTTGGTCACTATGTAGAATTGCTGCTATCTTTTCAGCAATTGCAGTTCTTGTGCAAAGGTTTTTCAGTATATTTTGTGTGTAAGTAATGGGTGAGAAGAAGGGACAGTCGAAATTAGGACAGGGTTGACAGTTGATTCATGGACAGGAAAACTGAGTTATAGAGGCAGACGGCATCAAGACAGACAAGCTCCCTGGAAGCTCCAGACCTTAAATGACTTCAGATTTTAGAACCTAAATTTAGCTTCAGATTTCTTCTGCTTGTCAAATTATAATTTTTAATGGAAGGAATAACTTAGGTACATAATTTGATAAGCTGAAAGAGCAACAGTGCCAGCTGCTCGATGTGAATGAGGAAAACAAATTATTTACTGATGCTAGGAGCAATTTTTTTGATTTTCAGCATTTGATGACTATCACAAGATAGTGAGGTTTTGCCATTCTCTCAAGAGGCACAGCAAGAAAACACTCTTGCTCTTTGTGCTGTGAAAGAAGTCAACTGCACTTTTTTGAACAGCCCTGACAATGAAAGAATTCAGTGATCTGACATGGCTGTCACACATTGGCCTTTCCAGAGGCCTTAGGGTTTGTTCATATGTAGCTTTAAAAGTGGGTAATACCAGTCTTCTTGCAGATGAGCTAGAAGACGCTTGCTAGCATCAATCTGAATTGTCTGGCAGATCAGTTGCAAGGCAGTGCGTCTTGTAGTATGGAGAACATAGTGCCTGGGGAGGCAGCAATGACTTCTGATCAGATTACCAAGACCTTACAACATCACCTATACTGGACAACAGTCGATGATCTGGACTATATGTATGTTAAAGTAAGTTATATCTCTCCTCGTCAGTTGAGGATTCACTTGAATTAACTTTTCACTAATGCATGT
This sequence comes from Sceloporus undulatus, assembly GCF_019175285.1. NCBI lineage: Eukaryota > Metazoa > Chordata > Lepidosauria > Squamata > Phrynosomatidae > Sceloporus > Sceloporus undulatus. Next base: position 157,361,336 of record NC_056527.1, read on the forward strand.
TGTCTTCTTGGCCACATTGTCTACCAAGTTTGCAATCTTATGTTGTGTTATATAAATAGCTTGTTGATTTGATATCTATGGGCAGTATATATTATATACAGAGAGAGAGAGAGAGAGAGAGTTGTATAAATGAAAGTATTCAAACTGTGTTGGAAAGGTTTATTTCATGAGATTGTCTTGCAGGGTTCCAGAGGGGTAGTTGTACAGTATTCTTGTTTTTGTACTGGCAAGGGTTATAGTTTTTGAACATGATTCCTCACATAAGATTGCCAAAGTGCTTATACATCTATTCAGATTTATTCTAAAATAAAGTAATATCTCTGTGGAATTTACTTAGTTATGTCAAGCAGTACTTTGGGGGATGCAATCTGATCTAGGTTCTTAGTTTAGTATTTTGTAATTCTGCTTTGTAATATCTGATTTGAACTGGAAAATGTGGTTTTGGGGACTACAGATCTTTTTGGTTAGACAAGAAAGCATCCAACCTAAGTTTTGTTCCTCAGGGCTTTCTTTCCAGGGTGTGTCTTTCTAAGAACAAGGGATGGGAAGCAATGGGTTTTTAAAAGAAAGAGACTTTTAAAAAGCCTCTTAATAGAGTCTGGGTGAAGAATTCAGTTGTTGATTTTAACACAGATTACTTCCAGGCTTGTTAACTAATTCTTTTTGAAGGATTCTCCTGTTTTAAAAGCAGTCAGATTAATGTTTCAAAAGAAAATAACATTCCCATTTACCATACTGGGTGGGGATGATAAGGTTGTAGTCTAACACATATGGAGAGTATCGGGTTTGGGACCTGTGTGGATATTAGAGACTAGTAGAATGCGGGGGTTCTTTAATATCCTAGAAGTCACACATCTGTAATTTAGGAAAGATTTTAGCTCCAGGGGACTTGCCTTATTTTCAAAGAATTAAATGTTCTAAATCAAATTTTGGGGGTTGTTGTTGACTAGGGTTAACTAGAGTTCTTTGAGTTATCTTTGAGGTTTTTTAAAATCTTTATGGCTCAATGATTAATGCTTTGGAAAGGGACACATAGTCAAAATTTGCTGCCCTTTGATTCCTGAATGGAGCAATAACTTTATATATTGCATAATTTCAACAGAAGAGTTAGTTCAGCTCTATCTTAAGCCATTAATATTTAGTTTTAGGAAGTTCAAATGCTTACTTTAAAGAAGATGTTCGATGAAACAGTAGGCATTCCAGCACGACTGTATTGTGTAATGTGAAGACGGTGTGTGTGCAAATAAACTATTTTGAAGAGGATATTGCATTCTGATGGACATTACATTTTGGTATCATGAAACCGTGCTAAATGAAATGGCTAAATCAGACAATGTTACTTTCTTTCCTTTTTTAAAAAGCCATTTATGTTGTTAATTGCCTTCAAGTCACTCTGCACGCATGGCGACCCCGTGGATGAGACATCTCCAACAAGTCTCCTTATTCTCCACTGCTCTGCTTAGTTGCTTTAAATTCATACCCGTGACCTCCTTAATAGGGTCCGTCCATCTAGCTTGCAGCCATCCTCCCTTTCTACTTCCCTCTGCCTTTCCTAGTACAGTATTACTGTTTTTTTTCCAATGAGTCATGTCTTCTCATGACATGGCCAAAGTACAACAGCTTAATCATCTTGGCTTCCAGGGAGATTTCTGTCTTTGTTTGTTCTAGGACCCGTTTGTATAGAGATCTTGTAGCACTTTTGAGACTGACTAAAGGAAGAAGTTGACAGCATGAGCTTTCGTAGATTTAAATCTACTTCCTTGGAAGTAGATGCATGAGGAAGTAGACTATGAAAGCTCATGCTGCAACTTCTTTCAGTGAGTCTCAAAGGTGCTACAAGATCTGTCTACATACTGATTCTACAGACTAACACAGCTATATTTTTGAATTCTACCACCAGGACCCATTTGTCTTTTTGGCTGTTCACAGTATCTTCAGTACTCTTCTCGACCACCACATCTCAGATTAGTTGATTTTCTTCTTATCCACTTCCTTCGCTGTCCAGCTCTCACCTCTGTACATGGTGATGGGAAATACAGTGGCTTGTACATTTCTAACTTTTGTGTTCCATTGTTTACCTTCGCTCTTTAGAATCTTTTCTAGTTTCTTCATAGCTGTTCTCCCCACTCTTAGGGGCTGTTCAGACAGCCCCAAAGGGGCGGCATAGAGCTGCCCCTTCTTCAGATGGATTGGGGCTGTGGCAACTGCATGCTTTGGCCCCGATCCAGCCTTTCCAGGGCGCAAAAAGGAGCCACAAAAACAGCTCCTTTTTGTGCCCTGGATAGGGCACGATAGCTGCAGTGGTGCGGCTATGAGGTGCTCCTTTGGCTCTGCATCATATGGATGCAGCACTGGAGGAACGCAGTGATGCCATCGGTTGTGTGGAGCAGCATGCAGCGCCACAGTGTCCTGGGGGCGGAGTTGAGGTGTGTGTCATGAGGATGCGACACCCTGACTCCGCCCCCGTGCCGGCCAAAAGTGCTTGTCTGTATAGGGCCCTTAGACTTCTTCTGATTTCTTCTTAATCTTCTGATTTCTTCTCAATGTTTGATCCAAGATATGGGAACTCTTTTACTATTTCCTCGTTGTCTAGCTTGAATTTATGTAGTTCCTCCGTGGTCATTATTTTTGTTTTCTTTATTTTCAGCAGTAAGCCTGCCTTTGCACTTTCATCCTTGATCTTCCTTAGTAGTTGTTCTAGGTCTATGATGTTTTCTGCTAGCAATATGGTGTCATCTCCATATCTTAGATTGAATGCCATTTATAATGCTTCCCATCCTAACAGCAATGTGGGCCAGTATGTTCATCATGTACTGGATGCTCTTAGTGTGACCACAAGATAGTTTATTCCTGAGGCAGAGCGGTATACTATATACGTAGTTAAAATTCATGGTAGCCAAACTCAATGAAACGATTTTGCAACCAGAGACAGAAGATTTTCTCTTGAAGTAAAAACATAGTGATAAAAGAATAACAGCGAGTTCTCTGCTTTTTCCTAGTCTTAAAAATCTGTATGAGGCAGCAGCTTCATCTTGTATAGCCATAGGGTTCGTCCTGCTGTTAACTTTCTATTTAAGTCTTACAAAAGAGCAAGCAAGACTTTCGAGTCCTATGAACATATTAAGAGGAATATTAAAGGCAGCAGTTTCTAGCTGTACACTTTGTTCAGTGAACAAGTAAACGAAAGGGAGTGAGAACTACTTGCCAAATTAAAACAGCAACAACAACACAGTTAGATTTAAGGGATTTTTTGAGAGAAGACTAGGATATAAGAATTTAGAAATTGCATTGCAGCTCCCAGAATCCACCACTCAATATGGACAATGTCCATGTTCACCAATATCCATGTTGGCCAGGGGATTCTGGGAACTCTAGTCCCAAAAAACATTTCCAGGTTTGGCATATCATTCACTGTTTGTGTCATTAAGGCATTGCTTCTTTTTATCCACACATTTTGTGTTGTAAATTGAAGAGGTTCCTTTTGCCCACTTAAATAGTGCAGGATGTGAAACCAATGTGTGTTGCTGTGATCTGAGGCTCTGCTATTGCTGAACATTCAAGCTAATATGAAATACATGCATAGAAAAGATGCAAATTTGTTTTGTTTTTTAAATAAACCCTAAATCCTCATATTAGGCAATCTTAAAGATAGGAGGAAAGCTATCCCTGTTTAGTCCCCTTCTTGGATTTTGCAGCAAGGAGTTCAGGCTTAATGGCAACTTTGTAAATATTGATGATGAGGCTTCCTGTCGAATTGTTTCCTTTTTATTGAGACACGATCAGGAAACTGGTTTCAATTTACACCATAAATAATTTGTCAAATTCCTTATCTACAGAGGAAGATAAAATTACTATTTGGGTAAAGAACATAGTTTCCTTTAGCTGTTTCTATTTTAGTGCTATGGTACAGTGTGCTTCTCTCCAGTTCATGAATACATCAGTCCTATATATATCTGGGAATAAGCCCTGTTGAGTTCAATCAGAATTATTCTCAGGTAAGAGTTAATAGGATTGCAGTCCAGTTGTGACAAGATCCTTTTATGCTTCTCTTTTGCCTTTCCTTGTGTTGCCCTAGTGGTAAAAGTGTTAAGCAATCCACTATTGAGATTGCTTCAGTATTAAACTACAAAAACAAGTATAAAACAAGCTTCCTCTTTTTATAATGAGGAGGCCAGTAATAGCAAACAACAATTTGAATTCAAAAACATGGCCATTTTAGTCTGGAAACTCAGTATGCAAAAAGATCTTGTAGCACCTCTGAGGCTAACTGAAAGAGAGAAGTTTGTAGCATGAGCTTTTGTAGACTTGAATCTACTTGCTTCCCCATGCATCTAAGGAAGTAGAGTGAAGTCTGTGAAAGCTCATGCTACCAACTTCTCTCTTTCAATTAGTCTCAAAGGTGCTACAAGGTCCCTTTGCATAAACAATTTGTATGACATTTTAGCCAGGACACATTGGATTATTTTCAGGTCAAGCCATCTGAATTTAGATTATTGGCTGATTTTTAAAAATGAGCATCTTTGGAAATAGTAGTCAGAGTCATCTGAGGAGTTTTCCAATCCATTTCAGTTAGATTTATAGCAAATCTTTTTGATGGATTCTGAGTAGCTAAGGAATTAAAATCTGACATCCATATGCAAAACAAGCTTCTGTACTTTTTCTGTGTGGTACACCTAAAATTAGCAGCAAGGCAGAGAAATTAGATTTCACTGGGGAGCCCTTTAGTCTTTTTAGGAAGCTCTTGGGCTTTGAATCCCAGCAGACACAAACAAAAGGGCCATTTTAACCACAGATGAGAAAAGTAATTTTTGAATTACACTTCCTAGAAACCCCCCCCCCCCGGTCAGCATTCTGGGATTTTATTCCCCAGATATATTTTTCCAAGCTTTTAGTATAGCCTATACATTGGGGAAAGTTGCATTTGACTTAAGAAGGACATTAACAAGATAGAATGTGTCCAAAGGAGGTAGGTTAAGATGGTAAAAGGTGTAATAATGAAGCTGTGTGAGGAACCATTGAGGCAGCTGGGTATGTTTAGCCTAGAGAAGATAACACTGGAATGCGATATGATAGACATCTTACCAGTATCTGAAAAGCTGCCACATAGAAGATGCAGTGAATTTGTCCGCACTGCAAAAATAATCCAGTTTGACATCGCTTTAAGTCATGACTCAGTGTTATGGAATTCTGTCACTAGAACTCTCTGACACAGAAGGCTAAATGTCTTAAAGAACTACAGTTCGCAGTATCCCATCGCATTGAATCATGGCACTAAGTGTGGTAAGTAAGTGGTGATGTTTCTGTATTGGTCAGGTATGCTCTCTGTTGCACTTACATTAGAGGCAGTGCCTTGTCTGGTAATGGTATATTCACTCATTTTGTCCGTTAATTGGATAAAACCTAGTAGCATTTTTTTTTCTAGGCAGGAAAGAGCATCATGGCAATGTTACAGAGGGCAGCACCAGCTTGCTACTGATTCAGCTCTGGAAAATAATCATTGCTGAGAAGCTAGTGATCATATGATACTTTCTGTCTGAAGGTAAAAAAGATCTGTACAGTCCTATTGTGAGGTCTGAACTTGCATTGGCTGAATGGTGTAACAAATAATTGAGAGCTAATGTGGTTAGAGTGCTGAATTGCTAAAGAAAGAGTGCTAAAGAAGCCAGTACAGTAGCTTGCTCAGCCATGAAAGCTGATGGGTAGCTTTAGGCCAATTATTTTAAACCACCTCACTGGGTTGTTGGGGAGAGGGAGAAAAACCTTGCATGCCACTTTTATTGGGAAGTTAAGCAGGATAAAATGGTACTGTAATTAAGAATGGTCTCCTGGGCTTGGCACTTTCATGTCTGCTTTTAAGAGCAATAAGGAGCAGCTGTGAGAGTAGCAGCACAACTCTTTTTAAAATTAAGAAATTAGCTAAGAGTTTACTTAACACTAAATAGATAAGTAAGAAATATTGCACATGTTCCAGGAAATCCCTCCTAGTAGACTCCTATAGCGAGGAGTTCCAAGCATATTGTAAGACTGGAGCACTTCAGATTGCAGATGAGAATGATAAAGTTGAACATATCCTCCAGCTCTCCCAGTTTTGGCAGGAACAGTCCCAGTTACTCTTCTTCAGATATAGTCGGCCCTCCATTTTCAAGGGGGATCCGTTGTGGACCCCCCTGCGAAAACGGAGACTTGCCTATATTCAAGCCCCAATAATGGAGATCATCCCTCTGTGAATATTCAAGACCATGGACTTCAAGCCCATGAGAAAGGAAGGACAACTGTACTTTTAAAATGTCCCCACTTTCTCTCTCCTACTCCCACGCTTTTAGCTTACTGTATATACTTGACTATAAGTCGGCCTTATGTATAAGTCGAGGGCAGGTTTTGGGGTCAAAATTATGGATTTTGATATGATCTGTGGATAAGTCCACAGTAAAACCTAGGAGCGAGTAATGAAGGATGTAAAGGACAAAGCAAAGGAAAACAATGCCAAAAAACCTACAAAATTCCAGCAGGCCTAACTTTTTGAGTTCATACTAAAGGCTGGATGGATGAGAGAGTAAAAGGGGGTCAGTGCTTCCAAGGCAGCTTCATCTTTTTTCGTTCACCAGGGGATAGTTTTACACACACACACACACGTTAAAATACAGTACTCACATTGACCTGTGGATAAGTCGACTCAGGTTTTTGGGGTGAATTTTTAATCTAAATTTCATCTACATTTCTAGACTTATATATGAGTATATACAGTACTTCCATTGCTGTAGACCTGAGTTCAAAGTGCAAAAGTAACTTGCACTTAGTTGACTCAGGTGGGAGATTAGAGCTTACTGTTTTCTGTCTAGAGAAATGTGTAGGTGTTCTCCAGAGGTCCAAAAGAGGTAGCAACTGCTGATCTAAAGGGGGCTTGACTGGCATGAAGTGGCTTGTCATTAGACAGCAATTCAAAGGAGTACATGGACAGAAATTAACTAATAACAATTGTGTTCCTCTGCTATGCCTTCTTCTGTATGTTTCCCATTGGAAGAGAGAGATGCAGCACATTCCCTGCTATGTAGCAGATGCAGAGGTCATAAGAGGAGAAGCAACACATCTCTTGCTCTGTGTCCTCCTGGCAGGCCTACCAAGCAAAGGCAGCAGACTTCAGTTGCTTGGCTCCCACCTAAGCAAGCAAAGGAAATCCCTATCAGATACAGCAAAAGTACAAGATTCCAGTTTCTTCCTCCCCTCTCACCCTTCTCCCTACAAAAGGCAAAGGAAACCCCTTTCTTCCATCAGTGCCAAGATTTCAGTTCCTTTTTCCCATCCCCATTCCCCTCTCCTAGGTCAGGTCAAAGAAAACCAGTTACCTTTTCTTATTGCTCAGAACTACCCTCTAGAATCCAAATAGCCCCACTGTCTCATCCCACCCACTTTGTTCTCTCACCACTTCCTCTTTTGCTTTCCTGCCTCAACTTCAGAGGCCTCCTGGGAGAGCTCTGCATTATGGACAAGGCTTTCATTTATTTCATAGAAGAAACCACAAGGGCCATCCAGTCCAAAGCCATTTTATTTTTGGAGAAACACTGTAAATTTGAAAAGTAAATTGGGGTAAAGCAAATTGGAAATTGGTTATAATTTATTTTTGTGACAACTAAAAAAAATTAAGTTAGATTGTGACTATGACATACAAAAAGATAACTTCTTTTGTGTTGTAAAGTTTAGTTATTTTTCTAACTGAAGGATGAATTTAGCCGTTCTACATAGCTGTGTTTTGTTTCACATGTTAGTGGCTTGTGGCATTATGATGCTTAAAAAAGCAACTAAAATGGATTTATTGTAGTTACTCTTATAAAATGAGAAATGATTTACTTTTCAAAATATACATACATAGGTTACTTAAAAATTTGGGTTGAAAGAGTGTCATTTTGGTCTCCCTGGGAAGGGAATTTCAGAGTCTAAGGGCAGCCACCAGGAAAAACCCTTTTGTCTCTCTTTCACCTATGCTTGCAATGGTAGTGGGACTGAGAAGAGGGCCTCACCTGATGATCTCAGGTTCTAGGTAGCAATAGCAATAGCAAGTACATTTTTATACCGCTTTAGTGAACTTAGGGAACTTAGTCACATTCTCTCAGCCTCATAGCAAGGCAAATGCAAATTTCTCTAAACAAATCTTGGCAAGAAAAACTGTCATGATAGTTTCATAAGAAACTACATGAAGGCAGACGACAACAACAGAAAGGAGGATCACTGTCAGAGGCTTAGTTAACTAGGGCATGACTATATGTTCGGAAGAACCTAAAATGGAAGGAGGGGGCTATGTAGGAATCAACCAGTGCCTTTAAGACTGATTTATTTTAGCATGAGTGTTTGTGAATATCAGTCTACTTCTTCAGTGCATGAAAGCTCATACCAAAATAAACCAGTCTCATAAGGTGCTTTTTGATTCCTTTATTCCTCCTGCTTTCCATTTTACACTGAACCAGACTAACATAGCTGTCTCCGTAATAAGTCTTAACATATTTTTGTCTATTTTATTTAGTAAGAAAAGGTGTTTGTCTTCTTTTCATATACTCAGACAATACTTATAAAAGAGTGTTGTTCAAATGTATGTCTTGCTCTGATGATACAGTGTCTCATTTAAGATTAAATACTTTATAGCTATGCAAGATGTTTGTTCAGATCCTGAGCATTTTTACAGAATTTGAGAAGCTTCTAATGTATTGTATCCTGCAAATATGATGTGAGAATGCCTAATAAAATGTTTGTTTATTTCTAGTGGTTAGTAGTGTCTTCAAGAGGTGAAAACCTCAAGTGTGTCTTGTGATGTGAATGTTTTGGTGGTTAGTATGGTCTGATGATTTGTCCATGTGATCTTGGATGAGAGCATGAAGTATAAAGAATTCTTGCCATAGTTCATGTCTGTTCGTTTTATAGGACTAGATATTTGTATCTTTGCCCTTTATATCTAATCACATTTTGGCAGTGTGTGCAACAAAAATGATATCTTACATATTTTCATCCTTCTTAGTAAGAGTTTCAGGGAGAAGCATTACTTGTTATTTACTAGCGTTTGGGAGGAAATAATTTGTCTGTGAGTGTTACTTGTGGAAATCATTCTTCCCTTGAAATTTCTTTCTGATATTCTGTCATGTCTGCACAATAATTCTGCCAGTAAATTTGTTCTCTGTGTGTCCTTGAGCTGCTACTATTTTATTTATTCTCTGCTTTACAAAACCTAGAATTGCGACTAGCATGTTCTATTTTTGTGGATGTCAGGGTTTGGTTTTTGAAACAGCTGCTGCTCTCTTCTCTCTTCTAGACCAGATTTAAGCCTAGCAGGGCATCTGTGCTTCCTTCCAGCTGCCATTCAGCGAGCATTTTAAAAATTATGTCCTAGCTCTAGGTTTCAAAAGCATAGCTCTAGGTTTCAAAAGCATAGATAAATATATGCCCTTCTCCTTTGGGATAGAGCAGACTCTGGTTGAGAATAAATGGCAGCAAAATAATGCTACAGTGCTTCCCTTGTAGCATAAATAGTGGCAGAAATATCTTCTGCTTTTTGACTTAAAAATTGAAATGTTTCTTGATTTTGCAGTAGAAGGATGGATGATGAAGCTTGACAACAGCCTTCTGGTGTTAGCAGGATCTTCATGTGGCTTAACTGTCTTAAAGGGGAGACTCAGTGGTTTCTATGGTGATCTGTTTCACCCAATTCCTTGTTGTTGCAAGTAGACTTGGTCCTCAACATTTGCGGATTTGATTATTAATGGATTTGATTAATATATTATCTCTAGGAATATCTAGGTCCTCCAGTGCAACTCTATGGTCAACTTTAACCAAAAGTTGCACTGAAGGAACTAGAGATTCCTAGAGAGAACTCTCCACTAGGCATGTGTAGTTCCTCCAGCGCAATTCTATGGCCAATGTCTGGCAGATGTTGACCACAGAGTTGCACTGGAGGATCTAGAGAATCCTAGAGAGGTGTTCGCTCAGGTATAAACAGTGTTTTTGTTATTTGTGGTTTTTCCATATTCATAAGGATCCTGTGCTCCTAACTCCAGCGAATGTAGAGGGACAAGTGTATATGATGTTATGATTTTGCTACCAGATAACTGAAAATGTGATCCTTCTGATATTGTAGCGCTGGCTGATCGGTAAGAAATGCTACCTGCCACTTAATGATCTGGAAGCAAACTAGTGGACTGTGTTGATATACTATCCTTATTGGGTTCTCCCCCACTCTCTCTCTTTCTAATGGCCCATTCTACATGTCCTGTTAGAAATTGTTTGATTGTACATTCCCCTTTTACAGTACACCTTTCAGATATCCCAAATGGACAGAAGTATAGACAAGTGCATCACTTTTTAAGTATTGTTTTACCAGAGGAGGAAGGTTAACACTGCCGGCTATTCTGGATAGGGTTGATGAGAAGTTACTGTTAGCAGTAGCTCTGGAGAGCCCCAAATTGTCCACTCCTGAGTAAATCCCCTGATCTACCACTGGAAAGCTTCTAAGAGCTGCTTACAAATCAGATATGTTTTTTTTAAAGGGCAAGATTTTCATCTTTATTTAATAATCCCTCCTTTACCCACAAGGTCAATCACACCACAAGGATTATGGCTCAGGATCTGCAAGTGCTGGCATTGTGTCTCATGTTCCATCCTCCTAGGCTGGAACTTTTGACGTGGGTTACTTGGACTGAATATGGCCCAAGCAAATGCATCTATCTCATTGTCAGAGTGTGGAAAAGTTGTCTTTTGAACTAGAACTTCCAGAATACCCCAGACATTTGAGAGCCGTAGTCCAAAAAAATCTAACTTTTTCAGAGTTCTGCATATTGTGTATATGGATAGAGACTAGTGAATAGTCTCTATCCATATGGTCCTCATGCCATTAGGGTTTAATTGTTGAAGGCACCCTGAATTAATGAATGCAACCTAGAAAGTGATTTGTGGTTCTAATAGTAACCAAGAGGCAAGTTAACCATGCCAAGTACAATGGAAGGACATCTAAAAGTGTATGTGTCTTTATTTTAGTTGGTACTGATAGAACACACTTCCTCGGAGTGTAATGGAGTCTCCCTCCTTGGAGGTCTTCAAACGGAGGCTGGATGGCCATCTGTCGGGGATGCTTTGATCTGGATTTCCTGCATGGCAGGGGGTTGGACTGGATGGCCCTTGCGGTCTCTTCCAACTCTATGATTCTATGACATTATCTGCATGGTCTGTGTTCTATGTTCAGGCATAGTACTGAGGAGCTACAAAGGATAGTTGGTGCTTCCATCTCAGTTTTCCTCTGACTGTTGGGCAGTCTCTTCAACTCTGCTACATAGAGCCTCTGCAGGGCAGTTATGGGGGAAGTACATGCATGCACACTGCAGCCTTGTGCTCATTACTGTGTAAAATAGCAGTGTGGGCTTCAGCAGGTATATGAGTGCAAATTAATTTAAGAACTTAAAGTCTTTCTTGCTTTGCTGTCCACCAAGGCTCCCTAAAGTAATATACAATAAAATATATGCAATATGTTCTTGAAAACAGATTGCAATTATTTTTAGACACAGTTTTTTTAAAAACCAGCGAATAAAGGTAGAAGGTCAGTCAGAATAATATAGTTTTGGCTGCCCACCTGAAACTGAAAAGGAATAGAGCCAGTCAGATTTCACTTGGCAAGGAATACCATACCCAGGGTGCTGCTACAAAGAAAGCCCTGTTTCATGCATTCCCCAGCCTTGTCTCACAGAGTGATGGGACATGCAACAGAGTCTCCATTTAAGATCTCAGACGCCAAAGAGGCTCATGGAGAACAACATAGTCTTTCGGATATCATTGTCCTAAGCCGATTAGTGCTTTGCAGGTTGAAACTGACACTTCTTCTTCATGGTCTCTGCGAAGCACACAAATGGGTTATTCTGCACCTGTGCAGCATTTCCAGATCCTACTGGAATTGCTAGGGAAGACTTTCAGTGCAAGTGTTAAAACTACATTAACATTGCTAGTGTGAGTGGTATCTTTTCTTCCAAATTACAACAAATTTATGTCTAAAATTTATCTAGGGTTCTTGGGTTTTGTTTGTTCTAACAAGAGCTGTATAGTTATTGATGTTCATAGGTGGTGTTATGGTGTGTGACTTAAGTAGATGATGTGATAAAGCAGGCTTTTTTTAAAAATAAGCACACAAAAAGAACCCAACTGGTTACTAGATTTCCTATGGGAGGTATTAATCTTGTCTACTCAGTCATGCAGGCCGACTTCAGAAGCTGTTCCAAGAGTATTAAAATGTTCTAAATGGGTAGCAACTGCCTCTTTGAGATTATATGCCCAGTTGCTCTATTTTTCACATCTAACGTGGCCAGCATTTCAGAATATTTGATGAATCTATAGGTCTTTCATGAGATTTTAGCATGTTCTGTGCTGTTTGAAAAATAGACACAACTAATATTTAATGGACTTTAAAAGAGGCATGTTTTGTGAATGGCAGATGGAACATGTTGGATTTGTATCTGCTGATGTTAAGAATCATTCCTCTACCATACATTGGCACCATTTGTAGATTCTTAATTTAGAAGGCAAATTTTTTGCCTTCTAGCACTTTTTGTGCTAAAGATGTTGCAGTTAGAAAACCTGGAGAGGTGTAAATCGATTTGGATAAGTGTGTGTGAGAAAGTATGAGTGTGTGTGTGTGTGTGTGTGAGAGAGAGAGAGAGAGAGACAGACAGACAGACAGACAGACAGACAGACAGACGGAGAGACAGACAAGATCCAAAGCTTGGCTGTCAGTGCACCCATGGAAGCAACTTCCAAGAACGCAAAGGAGAGGGCTTCATTTCTCCCTCCCCACTGCCTCCTCCTATGTATTCCAAAACCTGGTCTGGAGGGCTGAGAAACTCCACTGGGTAGATTTTAAGTGCTGGAGGAGGCTGCAGAACCGACAAGCTAAAAATCTTGCCTCTACCACAAGGATCATGTTGAATTTAGGTCAAAGACTAAATCAGTCACTTATACAGTGATTTTCCAGTTAGACAGCTCCATCATCTTTCTTCTGAAGAATGTGGCTGTGACACAGGCAGATGGATATCTTCAAAAGAAAAATACACTGGAAGCCTCAGTTCTTGTATGGTTACATGGTTTTTCACTTTGAGAATGAGAGCTTGCTCATTTATGTGTCTGCCTTTATGTATTTTAATCCACTGCTGAAAGGCAGGCCTGTCTTCCCATTCCACAGTGTAATAAATGTAGCTTATAATATCCCAGAGAAGGAGCAGACAGTCTGGGTTGCGGAAAATACACTGGAACATGTTGTTGCAGGCCTCATGTATTTTGCCAATATCTAGTTCACCCATCTCCAATTATGATTTAAATTCAACCCCACATCCTTCTATTATGTTGTGAGTGTATTGGTCACATTGACAACTAACCCCTCACTAAAAATAAATAAATAATTGCATTAGCCCACTATATGTCAAGAGTGCCTTGGAGACATTTTTGATTTTATGCTGTGGATTGTGTAACAATAAATAACAATTACCTCTACCATCTAAAGTTAGGAAGTATTCTGGGGTGTGGGAAACTGGAGAAAGGATTTTGCAAATGGGCAATATCATATCAAGAGTTTCTGTCCTGCATGCTACAGTTCTGCCAGAGTGCTTCAGCGGAGGATGTGTAAATTTCCTCTTCTTTGCCACCAACTGATAAGCAACTGTTCAGTGCAAAGAGGTAACTCACCCAGCTAGGTACAAGAAAGAATGTGGAGGGAAGTGTTGCCAACAAGCCTCGAAGATATTCCCTGGAATGTTTGTCCAAAATCCCCGGAATTCCCCAATATTTATTATTATTCAGTCAAAATCCCCAGAAAGAAATTAATTAAATTCCCTGGATTTTGGGGAATTCCCCAGAAATTGCCAGCACTGGTTCAGGGACTTTGGGGGAGAAAGCTGTAGTCTTTGCTAGGGAAAAAGTAGAACTCCAATATTGCCAAGTGAAACAGTATATCAAATATATTTGCCCATTTGCTTGAGCCTGAACAGAGCTGGGAAGTACATCTATAACACAGATAAACTGTAAACTATGTACTAGTGAGGATATTTGGGAACAGTGTAGCTGGTATACTGTAGAATTCTGCTACCTCAGGACTGAACCATGTTTTAAATGGGGTTTACTTTTGCTTATTGAAGTATATATCCCTGATGCTTACAAAATACTTAGTCCTGGAGGTTTCAAAGCTGTGTATGGCAATAAGAGAGCATAGAATATATATGATACACACAACTAAAATGCAATATTTACAATGTCCATAAAACTTACAGTAGTTTGGCTCCTAGTGCCAATTTGCAGACATAGGTAAACGTGTTTAAAAATAATATATACATGTGCATAGTATTTGCTTCACATGTTGTAGGCATCCCAAATCTGGTCTGCTTGGAAACTAACAACTTGAAAACAGAATTTTTGGTCCAGCCAGTGGGAGGTCAGACTTGGAGCCGGACGGAAAAACAACTTTGTGAGAGAGAGATATTTAAAAGTTTGTGAACAACGAATTTTAGTTTCAGCCCCGTTGTCTTGGGAGAAAGTGGTAAAATGATACTTTAATGTATTTTATTTATTAAAAGAAAAATTAAGACACTGTTGGGAGAGAAGCTGAAAAGGTTAGTCCAAATGGATACATGTGGTTATGCTTCTTGTATTGGTATAAATCCAAAGTAAATTTCCTCCCCATTTTTTTCAGTATGCAAGGATTTGGATACCCGATTCAGAAGTAGTCTGGAAATCGGCAGAACTTGTAAAAGATTATAAACCAGGTGACAAAGTCCTCCATCTTCAACTTGAGGATGGCAAGGTAACTTATTATTCTTTATTGTTAATACACTGAAATCTCTATTGTTGTTGTTTGCATTCAAATTCTTTCTGACTCATGGTGACCCTGAGGCAGGGGTAGGCAACCTGCGGCCCGGCAAGGCCTTGGGACCGGCCCCAGCCCAGTCCTGCCGCCGATTGCCGCTGGAGCCTTTGGCCTCTCGTGTGAGGGCGTGGGGCTTTTGGCCTATCAGGAGGAGGCGAGCAAGGGGGGCAAACGGCAGGCAAGGGGGGCAAGCAGCGGGTAAGGGGGGGTAATTGTCTATAGAAGCCTCCGAAACATACATTTATATTAACATTTTTTAAAAATCAGCAATTTTTTTGCGTGTCCTCCATTTGAAATTTTTGTCCTACATTTGGCCCGGTTTATTTATTTACTTACTTTTTAAAAAATTATTTAATTATTTATTTATTGGCTTCGGCCCCCCAGTTATCTGAGGAACAGCAACCCGGTCCCCGGCTCAAAAAGTTTGCCTACCCCTGCCCTGAGGTCTTGGCAAAAACACTTTAAAGGAAAAACCTTTTCCTGTTGAGATCCTATTTATTTATTTATTGGTGTGTCTGTATCGTAGCTATGAAACAAAAGTTCTCAAAGCAGTACAATATATTTAAAATAAATAAAATAGATCAACTATGGATACCCAACTGTAACTATTTACTTTAAAAAGTAACATTATCATGCTTTGTGTAATCTTTTTGTATGCATAAAACTTCCTTTCACTTTATCTGCTCTAGTCACAGAAGAGCCACATTTTTGTGTCTTTAATATACATACTGTTATTTAATTTTCAGGATCTTGCATACAGCCTTGATCCTAAGAAAAAGGAGCTGCCGCCCTTGCGAAACCCTGATATACTTGTGGGTGAAAATGACTTGACAGCACTCAGCTATCTCCATGAACCTGCTGTTCTCCATAACTTAAAAGTTCGGTTTATAGACTCAAAACTCATTTATACATATTGTGGTAAGCACAGAATGAGGTTTTTGTATGTTGCTGTATCAGAGCACTATGGAAAGACAAAGCTGCATGATGAACAGCTCCCTCTCAGAGTGAGTCTGTTTAACTTGAGTTGCTCTAAGAGCCCAATATTCCTTCATTTTTTAATTAGTGCTGTGTACAGTGTATGATGCATAACAACAAAACATGCTAAAACTCATGAGATGGATGTGCAGTTGATCAGCCATCCAACAAAAAAGGAAATACTGTAGAATCAGTAGGGTCAGGGGGAACACAGGTATAAAAAAGCTGAGGCTGTAGCCAGAGAAGAGGAGGAAGCAGTCAGAATGAGCAGTGTTCCAACCTTTGAAATTTGTCCCAACCTTTGAAAATTGCCATATGAAGATGAAGGAAGAGCTGGCAACCTATCCAGGAAAGAAAGACTTTCTTAGGGAGATAGCTTCAGTTGGCCTTTTCTCCAAGTTTGGCTCTTGATCTTATGAGCTCCAGCTTGCCTGGCTCCTTCACATTCAAGCATTTCTCAAGAGCCAAGGGAGACTCCACTCTGTAGAAGAAGGGTCCTATCTACCATACCTGAAAAGGCTATACAGTCTATTCAAGGAAAGGGGTTGTTCCAACATCCTTAGGAAAAAGCTTAGATGCTCCTCTCTTGCTATTCTGCTGTAATGAGTGGTTCTATAGAATATAACTCTGCATAGAGTCACCTAGACCACCAAAAAACTGCTAGTCCTTCAGGTGGAAAACCTGGAAGCTTTGTAACCACCCTGACAGGGTAAAAAGGCTGGACATCTGAGCTGTGTAATGATTTGGGACCACTGAACATTTCTGAAGTGTAATTCTTGACTATCTGGTTGGAAAGACATGGAGACAGAGGGATAGGATGGAGGGAGTGGAAAGCATCACATAGAACAGTACCAAAACAATGTGGGGGGAAACAGCAGCACTAAGGGAAAAATCTTCAGGATGGGTTAGAAAACAAATAGGGATTATAACTTGTCATGAATTATTAAGCAGATGATAAATTTTAGAATAAGTAATTAAGTAAAACTTCAAAATTTCTAACTGAATTGTCACAGTGGGGAAGTGAATTACCCAGTTTTCTTTGTTGCCCACTGGAAAATCAGATAGTTTTTAATTTAAAAAAAGAAATAATTTCCACTGACCACAGATAATAGTTGTCATGGTGCAACAGACAAACCTCTGTTGAAATTATATTGAATTATCTATATGTGACATAATAAAAATACAAGAATTTTGGAGCTTTAGAGACACTTTTTATATGCTTTTTCTTCTAAAAAGCATAATGTGTTGTCTTTAAAGCCATGGTAACATGTTCCATCTCTGCATGGTTGTAGTTCAGTGTTGCATTTGTTTTGTTCTTATACAGTCTACATGAAATGCCAGTGCTACCAGAACCATTTAGAATTTGGACATCAGCCAACCCAGGATGATAATGTTGAGGGGCTTTTTGGCTGAGGAACTAGGTTGCTGCCGCCGCCGATGGCTTCCTTGTCAGTGGAGTGGTGAATCCACTCTGAATTTGATGAGCTTTTCAAGGTGCTGAAATTATTGGGCATCAGCACTTTGAAAGCTTCTTTAAAGTTCAGAGTAAAACCCACAACAAATTCATACACAAACCCTTCCCAGCATGGAAAATATCATCCACCACAATTGCCTAACACTGAGGGAAATCTATTGGATTTGCTTTCTGTGAAGTAATGTAAATTTCAAATTGAGTCTTCCTTAATGATAACAATAACACATTGTCTAGTGGTTCCTTAAAGTAAAGGGCGAAGCACATGGCTGATAAAGAGCGGCTTCTGACTGCAGTCATGCTGGGATTACATCGACTGGACAGCCCACTCCCAAACTGGGCCGCTGCCTGCGGTCCCAAGCTGCGTTGCCCAGGAGGTGGATTTAAATGGCTCTTTTTTGTGATGGCTTTGGGCTATTTTAGGTGACCTCAGAGTGGTTACCAGCCACTTTAGGGGCATGCATTGTTTGAACACCAAGCCCCCGCAGTGACCAGAAGCTGCTTTATTTGGCGCATATGTTCTGGGCCATAAGCTTTTATTTGGGATACACTTTTGTGGACTTTTGTATGTCCCACTTTATCAGTTACATGTAGTGTTGCCCTAGTTGGCAGAGAATTATACTCATACTTGGATAGGAGAACCATATGGAGAAAAGAAATGCAAAAAAAGCAAAAAAGCAAAAAAAAGTTGAATGTCTTAACAATGATTTTTAAATAAACAGTTGTTGGGAGGTGATAAGAACTTCAGTGATGATTGGCCTTAATGACCCTAATATGATTACTATGCCTTTGCTCCACTTAGCCTGTCCTTCCTGTACTGACTTGGATATAGTAGGGTTTATATCTCTTGGTTTCAATTGCTCTCACAGGCTCAACGTAGGAATTAATGCCGCATGCTACAGTACTCAGTAAATATTGTAGAGGCAATTGCTCTTAAGATGCAGCCATATTTTAGCCGTTACAATGAGTATATTTTAAAAGAGCCTCCTTCAATTCAATTCATTTATTATGTCAAATAGCAGGCATATGAGCCTCCTTCATATTCTGCCTAAATTTTGTAATGTGATACATCTATACTACTAATATTTTTGGAATGAATTCTGAAAATTCCTTGGAATATATCTTACACAACCACTAAGACTAGAATGTTTTAAAAACAGTTGTATTACTGAAGCATGTATTCTATGTGGCCACCTAAACCCAGAGAGACTGGATCGTTGGAAATTTCTCATTCCTGTTCTAGATTAGCAGCTAAGAAAGCCATAGAAAAGACATGATAGCCAGATTGTTTCTTTTAAAGTGATCCTGGCATAGCATTGAGTTTACCTTGTCTAATCAGGTATAATTTAAGCTCTCCTCTGCTGTAATTGAATAAAAAAGCCCCACATCTTTATGCATTCAAGCCATTAGGTTATACGCTCCTGAAATGTGAAGGCTAGAATATTTAGTAACCTCTGGTTTAGTTCCTTTCGGTATGAACAGTACAGTATTGCAGGGGTGAGGAATGTGTAGTTCTTCATGTAGGGAGGGATTTGAACTCCCATCAGGTCTAGCTAGCATGGCCTATGCTGATGAGTCTTGGAGATACAGTCCAACACTGTCTGGTGAACCCCATGGTCCACCATCTTCATTTATTGTATGGAAGGATTCCATCATGCAGTTGTGGTCCAATACTGACCCACCAGGACCTTGACAATTAGGAGAACATAAGAAGCTAGTTTAACAAGGCAGAAGAAGCATTTTCTGGCTTTGGGGTTAGAAATGAGGCTGACAGTGTTTCTGTTTACCAGTATAATTCTTTGTTCTTTCATATAGATCCTGGCCGTGTCTGTTATTCAGTAGCATACAAAAGTTCATATTTATTCTTTAATTCTGCCACTGTCTTCCTTTGAAGTTAGAATTGCTTTTAACTTAAGCTTATATGTTCATAGTTACAAATTCCATTCACTGTTAGTAGCAGTGGTGGTTACTAAATCAGATTATTTTATCGTTTGACTTAAACTAAGGACTTTCCCAGATAGTAACTAGTGCCATTTTAATCAGCTACATTTAATGTCACTTTGGGCTGCTTCTTTCCTTTTCCATATACACACACTCTTATAAAATGAAATAAAAAGCACTGTCTACTATTCCTTATTAATTGTTGTTCTGAATGAGATCACAAATTCTACTTATATAGTTCTTTCCAATAATATCTTTGTTTTTTTCTCCCCAGGCATAGTTTTAGTAGCCATAAATCCATATGAACAGCTGCCTATCTATGGCGAAGATATCATCAATGCTTACAGTGGCCAGAACATGGGGGATATGGACCCCCACATCTTTGCAGTGGCTGAGGAAGCATATAAACAAATGGCCAGGTTTGTGGGATAGGCATGTTCTTTCATAAGGACATAATCTTTATTTGTATTTATGTTTGTTTGTAAAGAAGACAGTAGCAATGGGGAAAACCGCCTCTAGTTTTGGCTGTGCTTAACCTTTATAATAAAAGAAAAACTGAAATGAACTCATGATCATTTAAAGCAGGGGTAAACAACTGCAGAGGAGACAAGGGTCAGTTTTCACCCCAGTACCACACTAAAGTCCCCAGATCACTTTAAATGTTTTTTAAAATATCTGGGTAATTTTTTGTATGCCTTTCCCACCAAACAAGCTCCAAAACTGTTGCAAATCAAAACTTCTATTCTTTATTTCAGCTTATTGTTGGCTTCTGGAGTGTTTTCAAGTTATGCTGGGTGCTTGAGAGCGAAAAGTGCTTTATTTTGCAGATGTTTTGAACTGTCTGGGGAATCTGGTGGGAAATCACCTAGGAACTTATAAAATAAAATTGGAGGGAATCTGTAAATTTGGGTGAGATCTACCCCTGATCTAAAGAGTATATGAATTTCCACTGTTCTAGAATTCACCAATGTGCTTATTGGCTGATACTTTAGCAACAGTCCACTCATAAAGATTCATCACAAAAACATCCAGCTGCCATCCCAAAGGCAGTGGGGGTTACATACGGTTAGTGCTTGATCCTAAAGTTCATATGAGGTGTTGTGCTGGAAGCTGCTCACTGAGTATTAGCAGACAGTTGCAGCAATGACCTCAAAGGAATAATCCCTGGAGAATAACTTTCACTATGCTGGCTCATCTTTCTGTCCAAAATAGTACAGTTTGTCATGATTTTGCAGATAGTGATGATTATTTGTAATGTCCTCTGTTGCGGCAGGCAGTGATACCCTGCCAAATAAAAAATGTATACAATAATGGAAAGTCTCTGTTGGTGTTATTCAAATTGCCCTTTTAAGGTTTTATTTGAGCTTCTGTTACATCAAGCCAAAATAGATTAGATATGGTGTGAAAAAGACATCATTAAATTCTTGGCAGGTTTGACCCATGAAAATCAGGAACATAATCTGGAGTTACAAGCTCGATGTTACTGTGTCTCCAATTAGTAGCTTTTCCAGAGGAACTAGCATAATATCAGTTTGTATGTCTTTAAATCCATTTCTAGTAGTTTGTTATTTGCTTTGATTTTTAAAACCAGCTTCTCAAAATCATAGTAGCCAATTACAAGACCCATAGAATAGTTATCTTTAAATTTTCGGACAACTGATAACTAATATCCCTCATCTCATTTCTGAAAGGAAAAGTGATGTTTAGGCCTAAAGGCGTTAAGCATCATTCTCCCTTTCAGAAATGAGATGAGGAATATTAAGTATCATTTGTCAGAAAATTTAAAGGTTACCATTCTGTGGGTCTTGTAATTGGTCACTGTCATTTTGCAGAGGCAAATGGATATTACCGGACTCTTTTTTTCTGCAGTCAATTTATGAAGACAGTAATTGGCAAGATACTGAAAGTCTCTTTAATAGCTGTTTTAGTTGAAATGGAGTAGGAGACGAAGAGAAATATGGCAAATCACACAGTTTTTGTCTGCTGGTTGGCCATACAAAAATAGTGCTACCAGCAGAAGAGCAAGATGGTATGAACAGAATAACAAATGCAAATAACAGATTATGATGCATTTTAGAGGAGGCTGAAGAAATGTGATAGGCATGGGGTTATCCAGTGAACCCGTGGCTTAGTGGGGATATGAACCTTGTTTTTCTGATCCTACTCTGACATGTCACCCCTTTACCACAATCAGGGCTCCAATCTCTGCTCTGACTCTGAAATGCTCAGCTTTTGGAACATGGCCATGTCATTTGCTTTCAAAGCACATGATATATCTTCTTTCTCATTTTTAAAATGCTCCATTTTCGAAGAGGCTTTTGAAAATTGAGATTTGAATGTTTTGAAAGAGCTTTATATGACTGTAACTGACAACTATCTTAAAGGAACAACACAGCTGAATTTGTAAAAAGCAGTTACCAATTTTTGCTGTGCTGCCAGTTTTTTATTCTTTAAAGAATAAAACTGTGCTGCCAGTTTTTAAAAAAATGTGGTTCCCCACCCCAACCCTAAATCCCCGGGCCATGGTTTCTGTGGAAGCTTTACTTACAAATTGGAGACTTAGGCCCAGTACAGACTGGCCGATTTTTTAGGACTCCGGAGGGCTGGGCATCCATACGCACCCAGCCCTTCCAGCAGAGCCCATGCGCCATCTTGCTGGTGCCCTGCACACATGGCACGTGCAAAGATGATGCGCTGGCATTCGTATGCCCAAACATCTCTGGGCAAAAGAGCCGCAACAATGACACACGTGCATCATCACGCCCCTTCCAGGAAGCTGCTTTTAGCAGCAGCTTTTTGCTCCTGGGAGGGAGTGCATTGTTGCAGTGTTGTTTGGTTGATTACAATCTATGTGATATCTTCTTAAAAGTGATTGGGTAACTGACTGATCAGATTGAGCTAGGGTGCTTACTCTCACTTTACATCACTAAAACTGCTTTCATGAAGCAAAAGGGATAATGAGTTTAGTGACATCTTTTAGAACCAACTGTTGTTCTTAAAGTTGTAAGTTTTGGCCTGTGTTTTGTCTGTAGTTTCCTTCTGGCCAAGTCTTGAGACTGCTTCAAACATCTGGACAACAATGTCTCATTTATTGTCCCATAAAAAAAATACAAAATGGTTTTGAAAGTTTTGAAAGTCACGAAGGCCTCTGCGCCTGGACTGGGAGACTACAAAATGCACAATGCACTCTTGTTCAGTCACAACATTCACTGCAGAATAGACAACCCCAGCTTATTGTGTTTATATAGAGTCTCACTGTGCCAAGTACTTGCCAGATGGTTTTATAAAAGCCTGTATACACGAAATTTAATAGTGTATACTACATAATCCTAGTTAACAGGGGCAGGGGAGACTAATTGTCTTAATGGTAAAAACAGTGCTAATATTCTTCATAAAGATGACTCAAGAGCATTTATCACAAATTTTCATTAGCTATATGTTAACCTTGCTCAACATTTTAGGAATGTTGTGGTGGTGGGGGAACTCCCCTGGCTCCCCTGCTGTCTCATTGCTGTCTGTCTTGGTCCATGGACTCTATTGCAGAGCCTAGCTTCTTCAGTAGGGCTCAGCTGCACTTCTGGCAGAAACAGTCATCATACCAAAATATGACCTGAACAATATCCAAATAGAATTTACAGAGTCCTTCAGGTGAAGTGTGACCCCTTCCAGAACTGGCTGGCATAACTCTATTCCTGGATTAGGGATCCCTTGTTCTCTGTATAAGAGCCAGGTTATTATTTCCAGCACCTGATGAAATCCGGCCCTCAAGAATACTGTCTCCTTCCCCCACATAACTCAGTTTAAATGCTTCCTGATCAGATTTTCCAGACGCTTAGCAAAAATGTTCCTGCCCACTGCTGTGAGGTGAAATCCATTCCTTGCCAGAAGTCCATGTTCATGAAACTGCACATCATGGTCCAAGAAGCCAAATAGGTCTTAGTGATACATATGCAGAGCCAGTTGTTCAAATGTTAATACATACAAATTATGATATATAGTTCAAATGTTAGAATACTGAACATTTTTTCTTGGCTAGTTCTATGTCTTGGATTGGAACAACATGTGTTTCTGCAGTGCTCATGGGTTCATAAAATGGAGTTTCTTTTTTGCTTGATGTTTGGTGAAATGCTACATTTTATATCAACAGCATATGAATAGAATATATTTGTGTTCCAAAAGCATTCTCTATGTTGTTTTTTTTAACCAGAGATGGAAGAGTGAAATCTATCTAAATTTTCTATCTGTTTGCATATATGTTATCCCAGACATAAGAAGCATGCCAAAGACAGGTAGAATCCACACAAATACAAGTGAAACGAATTTGTTTCCATTTCAGAGATGAACGGAACCAGTCAATCATTGTAAGTGGGGAATCAGGAGCTGGAAAAACAGTCTCTGCCAAATATGCAATGAGGTATTTTGCCACTGTAAGTGGGTCTGCCAGTGAAGCTAATGTTGAAGAGAAAGTATTGGCTTCCAATCCCATAATGGAGGTAAGTCCAGTAACATGGCTATTTAATAGATCTGCTTTGCTGTTTGGGTTCTTTGTCCTCCTTGATTCCTAGATCCATGTTGATTCAAATGGTAGAAGATTTCTATTTTGCCAAAATCTCAGGATAGGTTGTTTTTTGAAGATGCCAGCCACAGATGCAGGCGAAACGTCAGGAATAAACTCTCCTAGAACATGGCCACATAGCCCAAAAAACCCACAAAAAAACTATGGATGCCAGCCATGAAAACCTTTGACATCACACTCAGGATAGGTTCTTAGAGATGTGCTAGATGCTGAAGCAGAGAAAGCTTAAATCACTGCTTGGAATTTGCCCCTGGAAAATTGGCTGATAGAATTACAAGACCCATAGAATGGTTATCTTTAATTTTCGGACAACTGATAACTAATATCCCTCATCTCATTTCTGAAAGGAAAGGATGTTTAGGCCAAAGGCGTTAAGCATCATTCTCCCTTTCAGAAATAGATAGGAATAAAGTATCATTTGTCAGAAAATTTAAAGGTTACCATTCTGTGGGTCTTGTAATTGGTCACTGTCATTTTGCAGAGGCAAATGGATATACGGACTCTTTTTTTTTCTGCAGTCAATTATGAAGACAGTAATTGGCAAGATACTGAAAGCTCTTTAAGAGCTGTTTTAGTTGAAATGGAGTAGGAGACGAAGAGAAATATGGCAAATCACAACAGTTTTGTCTGCTGGTTGGCCATACAAAAATAGTGCTACCAGCAGAAGAGCAAGATGGTATGAACAAAATAACAAATGCAAATAACAGATTATGATGCATTTTAGAGGAGGCTGAAGAAATGTGATAGACATGGGGTTATCCAGTGAACCCGTGGCTTAGTGGGGATATGAACCTTGTTTTTCTGATCCACTCTGACATGTCACCCCTTACCACAATCAGGGCTCCAATCTCTGCTTGACTCGAAATGCTCAGCTTTTGGAACATGGCCATCATTTGCTTTCAAAGCACATGATATATCTTCTTTCTCATTTTTAAAATGCTCCATTTTCGAAGAGGCTTTTGAAAATTGAGATTGAATGTTTTGAAAGAGCTTTATGGACTGTAAACTGACAACTATTTTAAAGGAACAACACAGCTGAATTTGTAAAAAGCAGTTACCAATTTTGCTGTGCTGCCAGTTTTTATTCTTTAAAGAATAAAACTGTGCTGCCAGTTTTTAAAAAATGTGGTTCCCACCCCAACCCTAAATCCCCGGCCATGGTTTCTGTGGAAGCTTTACTACAAATTGGAGACTTAGGCCCCAGTACAGACTGGCCGATTTTTTAGGACTCCGGAGGGCTGGGCATCCTAACGCACCCAGCCCTTCAGCAGAGCCCATGCGCCATCTTGCTGGTGCCCTGCACACATGGCCGTGCAAAGATGATGCGCTGGCATTCGTATCCAAACATCTCTGGGCAAAAGAGCGCAACAATGACACACGTGCATCATCACGCCCTTCCAGGAAGCTGCTTTTAGCAGCACTTTTTGCTCCTGGGAGGGAGTGCATTGTTGCAGTGTTGTTTGGTTGATTACAATCTATTGATATCTTCTTAAAAGTGATTGGGTAACTGACTGCAGATGGAGCTAGGGTGCTTACTCTCACTTTACATCACTAAAACTGCTTCATGAAGCAAAAGGGAGAATGAGTTTTGTGCATCTTTTAGAACCAACTGTTGTTCTTAAAGTTGTGAGTTTTGGCCTGTGTTTTGTCTGTAGTTTCCTTCTGGCCAAATCTTGAGACTGCTTCAAACATCTGGACAACAATGTCTCATACGCCCATAAAAAAAAAATACAAAATGGTTTTTGAAAGTTTTGAAAGTCACGAAGGCCTCTGCGCCTGGACTGGGGAGACTACAAAAGCACAATGCACTCTTGTTCAGTCACAACATTCACTGCAGAAAGACAACCCCATCTTATTGTGTTATATAGAGTCTCACTGTGCCAAGTACTTGCCAGATGGTTTATAAAAGCCTGTATACAGAAATTTAATAGTGTATACTACATAACCTAGTTAACAGGGGCAGGGGAGACTAATTGTCTTAATGGAAAAACAGTGCTATATTCTTCATAAGATGACTCAAGAGCATTATCACAAATTTTCATTAGCTATATTTCTTAACCTTGCTCAACATTTTAGGAATGTTTGTGGTGGTGGGGGGAACTCCCCTGGCTCCCCTGCTGCCCCATTGCTGTCTGTCTTGGTCCATGGACTCTATTGCAGAGCCCAGCTTCTTCAGCAGGGCTCAGCTGCACTTCTGGCAGAAACAGTCATACCAAAATATGACCTGAACAATATCCAATAGAATTTACAGAGTCATAGAATCAAATCATAGAGTGGAAGAGACCGCAAGGCCATCCGTCCAACTCCCTGCCATGCAGAATCCAAATCAAAGCATCCCCACGATGCCATCCAGCCTCTGTTAAAGACCTCCAAGAAAAGACTCCACTACACTCTGAGGGATGTTCCACTGTCGAACACCCTACTGTCAGAAGTTCTCTAGGTCAGGGAATGTGACCCTTTCAGAACTGGCTGGCATAACTCTATCCTGGATTAGGGACCCTGTTCTCTGTATAAGAGCCAGGTTATTATCTCAGCACCTGATGAAATCCTGCCCTCAAGAATACTGTCTCCTTCCCCCACATAACTCAGTTTAAATGTTTCCTGATCAGATTTCCAGACGCTTACCAAAAATGTTCCTGCCCACTGCTGTGAGGTGAAATCCATTCCTTGCCAGAAGTCCATGTTCATGAACTGCACATCATGGTCCAAGAAGCCAAATAGTTCTTAGTAATACATATACAGAGCCAGTTGTTCAAATGTTAATACATACAATTATGATTTATAGTTCAAATGTTAGAATACTGAACATTTTTTCTTGGCTAGTTCTATGTCTGGATTGGAAAACATGTGTGTTTCGCAGTGTCATGGGTTCATAAAATGGAGTTTCTTTTTTGCTTGATGTTGGTGAAAGCTACATTTATATCAACAGCATATGAACTAGAATATATTTTGTGTTCCAAAAGCATTCTGTTTGTTTTTTTTTTTTAACCAGAGATGGAAGAGTGAAATCTATCTAATTTTTCTATCTGTTCATATATGTTACCAGACATAAGAAGCATGCCAAAGACAGGTAGAATCCACACAAATACAAGTGAAACGAATTTGTTTCCATTCAGGGATGAACGGAACCAGTCAATCATTGTAAGTGGGGAATCAGGAGCTGGAAAAACAGTCTCTGCCAAATATGCAATGAGGTATTTTGCCACTGTAAGTGGGTCGGCCAGTGAAGCTAATGTTGAAGAGAAAGTATGGGCTTCCAATCCCATAATGGAGGTAAGCCCAGTAACATGGCTATTTATAGATCTGCTTGCTGTTTGGGTTTCTTCGTCCTCCTGATCCTAGATCCAGTGGATTCAAATGGTAAAAGATTTCTATTGCCAAAAATTTCAGGATAGGTGTTTTTTGAAGATGCCAGCCACAGATGCAGGCGAAACGTCAGGAATAAAACTCTCCT
>NC_056527.1:157388649-157414669 GCF_019175285.1 Sceloporus undulatus
TCTCCTAGAACATGGCCACATAGCCCAAAAAACCCACAAAAAAACTATGGATGCCAGCCATGAAAACCTTTGACATCACACTCAGGATAGGTTCTTAGAGATGTGCTAGATGCTGAAGCAGAGAAAGCTTAAATCACTGCTTGGAATTTGCCCCTGGAAAATTGGCTGATAGAGGGCTTTTCTCTTGGCTTTTCATTAAATGGAAAGGAGGTGGTAGAGAAAGTTGAGACAGTTGACCCCAGTTTTCAGAACACTTTGCTTTATCAAACACTACTTTTCTTATGTGGTTTTAAAATCTCCTTTTTTCTCTTATGCATTTTTATCATTTCCCTTTTAATTGTAACACCTTTAATATTCAATAGTTTGTTTCCTTTATTTATAATTTCAAACTATGTTTCCACTTTAAAAATACTGGAAATGGTGTACAGCATTAAAATATGTGTCATGTATCAAAACTGGAAACCTAAAGGAATGAAATGTCTCATTTTGTTTGCTTATTTGTTTTACTGATTGGTAAGCCACTCTAGGAGCTTTAAAGTTGAGTCTCATTACTGGGAGAAATGGATAAATGTCTTAACCTTGTTGTACATTGCTTGGATGAAGTGTCAGGAGAAATACAGGCACATACATGATCAAGCGAGGTAAACTGGAATTCGTTCAATGTGGTATAGAGTGGCATAGAAGAGTATTAGTATTTTAAAGTATTTTTACCTCCACCACAACTACCATCACCACCACCACCATCATCTCCACTGTCATCATTTATTCATTTATATACTGCCTTTCTCCCAGTAATGAGACTCAACTTTAAGGCTCCTAGAGTGGCTTAGCAATCAGTAAAACAAATAAGCAAACAAAATGAGACATTTCATTCCTTTAGGTTTACAATCTTAAAAGACACAAAAGAGGAATAAATGGTGGATTTAATAATAACAATACAGTGCGCCCGTGTTATACGCGGGCGTGACTTATATGCTGAAAGCCACACCGGAAGAAGGCTTGGCGTGCCCAAGAAGGGGTAATGATGTGTGCGTCTATGGCACGCACACTGCACCGTGGGCACAAGCCCCATTCTTTTGAATGGGGCTAAAACATACGTGGAATTCCCCTTATGCAGGGGGATTCGGAATGGATCCCACCGCATAAGGGAAGGGCCCAATGTAATAAAACTTATTTCTACCCTGCCTCTCCAATAAGATCGACATAGGTTTGGAACCAGTTTTATTAGTCTCAGTTGGCATTGGCCCATTGAATTAATTGATGAATAGTTAAGTCAACTGTTATGTAAATTCCATTGATTCAGTGGGTCTTCTCAAGTTGGGAATGGCTATAGGAACTATAATGTCCAACTGATAAGTGCTATTCTTCATAGATGCTGAATGTTCACCAGATCTAGTTAAGAATTAAATCAATTTTCCTTTATTCCTTTACATTTTTAAAAAATATACTTTTTTCTTATTTTAAGAATTTCTTGAAACACAAACAAAAGTGGAGATGGCACTATCCACCATAATGCAACTTTGGTACAGGTGATTTTGATGTGTTCAGAGATAAGGTAATTTTGCCTGGTTTGCTGTGTTGTGTGGTGTTTCAAAGCAGTATTAGCGAATGCTTATCAGTGCCAAGCGAACAATCAAATGGATATATATTTTTTCCCTTGCCTTGCCTATGTGTAATTATAAGAACCTTGCCTAGGGCTAGTTGCTGATCTGTGCAGCTGTTGTGATTGAGAACTATGAGAAGTCAATGAGAGCTATTGTGAGGATGAATTTTATAGGGTTTGCAAAGTATGGCTACAATTAATATATCCTATAATCTCATTGCAGCCCTGTGATGAAGGTTAGGTTGCAAAAAACTTGCCCAAATCTTCCCAGGGCCTTTAGTTTGTATATGAGCAGTCCACTGTATTACTAAATAATAGTCAGTGTGGTACTATCTAATGCTTTAAAAATCTTTTTAAAATATCTGCTTACGTAACTGGTTTCGTATTGTGCTTCCTATGATGGTGCAAATTGTGCAAATGTTCCCAACTCCAGGACAAATGGCTGCAGCAAAAGGCTAGAAAGTAGTAATAGTTTGTAGATGTGTGTCATAAGCATGCTCACACATAATAGGAAGTGCAAAGTCTGACTTATTAAATCATAATGTGAATGAAATATGTACCTGTTCTTGTTTTGCTCTTTTCTTCCCATAAGCAGGTGGGAAAAAAAATCAGAAGTGCATGGCTTTCTCTTGGGTCTGAACCTAGGATTATGGTTAAATTTGTTCAAACAAGTCAGGGCTTGTAAGCATACAACAAAGCCTTGCCTAAGGTTGGCTTATGATCCTGGATTGTCTCGTCACAATTCTAATTGCAAATTCAGTTCTCACACTAAACAATTCTATTCTTCTTTTTCTTTTTTTTGGTTTATCTGCTTGTGTGTGAAGGATACAGCTTGTTTCTGATGAAGTTTAGTAAATTAGAATTCCAGACTTACTGAGATATTTGAATGCCTGGCTGTTGTGCTTCCTATGATATGCCCCTCCCAGAATAACAAATGCAGGAGTAAGGTCACTGACATAGAGTGTAGTCTTTGTGTATGAATGTAGGCCAGACTGTCCCAAATGTACAGTTATTGTAACTCATGGAAGAAATCCATCTTTGAAACTAGGTTTGAGGAGTAGAGCTACAAGGTTTGAATATGTTATTTCCCTGTTAAAGCTGCTTTATTTTTGAAAATGCAGAGGTTTGCTTGTGCCTGTAATTGACATGTATTTATAGTTGATATGGTGATACGACTATGATGTTTTTTTAGGACAAGTCATATATGAGCATTACCTATGTATCCTGATTAAAGAATATTTAATTTGAATTAATCATAGGAACGAATGAACGAAAAATAATAGTTCTAGAACAAGAGTCAGTTGACATTTTAACTAATGTCTGCCTGTGTTGTCATGGAAGGCCAATCTTATAAATGGCATTATCTCCTCTGTGTGTAAGAAAAGAGGAATGGCTCTTTATATGCTAGTTCTAAATAGTTGTACTAAAATTATATATATGCATTTTCAAAGATAATAGAATGTATTCTTTAATACACACACACACACATTATACAGGTGTGTGTGTGTGTGTGTGTGTGTGTGTGTGTGTATATATATATATATATATATATACACGTTCTTCTTAATAGGAGCACAAGCATATGCATGTCTGTTCAGTAGCAAGTCCTGCTAAATTCGATATGAAATATATACAGATCTATAAGACTGCATCCTTGAAGCTATTTTAATAAATTTGTTTAATCCATTAATAGACAAAATAATATAGCCTAATTGAAAATCCATGCTTACAAGTCAAAGAGATAACATTACTAATTTCTTATCATTAAACTCATCATGCCATTGCAGTGAACTCCTCTGTCAGCTATTGCTGGCATCTTGAAACTATTAAACACCTTCTGTGGGTTTTTTTTTCTTCCACAGTCTATTGGGAATGCCAAAACCACACGGAATGACAACAGCAGTCGTTTTGGGAAGTACATTGAAATAGGTTTTGATAAGAGGTATCGAATCACTGGTGCTAACATGAGAACATACCTTCTGGAAAAATCAAGAGTGGTGTTCCAGGTAAAATGAATGTAAATTTATCTTAAACTGTGTACATAGGAGTCACGTTAAAAAGGTAGGTCTGATTCATGTGCCTAGGTAATGTAGCATCCATAGGGGAAGGCAGCTGATGGTACCCCTCAAAACATTTTCTAGGGCAAAAAACAGAAGAAACAATCATGTATCATTCAGCATTAAACTGCATTCACAAACACATAGGCTCCAGATTGCAAGAACGAACAGTTGCAATTTGATCAGGCCATAATCTGGACTGTGTTCAGTTCTGGGTGTCATAGTTTAAGACATCAGAGACATAACCATTTTAGTCTGGAATATCAGTATACAAAGGGATCTTTGGGACTAACTGAGCGAAAGATTTTGTAGCATAAGCTTTTGTAGACTCAGTCTGAGGACATAGACTGAGGTCCAAAACACACTGGAGAAATAATCCAATCTGGGATTGTTTTAACTGCCCTGTCTTATTCTAGGGAATTCTGAGAAGTGTAGTTTTATTTAGCCTTCATTTAGCCTTCTCTGTCAGAGAGTTCTGATATTACAATAAACTACAGTTCCCAGGATTCCCTAGCACTGAGCCAGGGCAGATAAAGCAGCCTCAAACTGGCTTATTTCTTCAATGTGTTTTGGACATGAGTCTTTAAAAGCTTCTGCTCCAATTTCTTTTGCTCACTTAGTCTCAAAGGCACTACACTTTGTATATCGATCTTTTGAGAAAGACATTGACAGACTAGAGCCTGTAGAGAAAAAGTTGACCAGGATATTTAGGAGATTGGAAAAATTGTCCTATGAGAAGATGTGAAAGATCTGTGTATGTTTATCTTGGAAAAAGTAAGATTAAGGGGAGATATAATAGCTGTCTTCAAATTGCTGAGAAGATGTGATGCCAAAGATTGTTAGAAAGTACAAGGAAACAGATTTTGGCTAAACGTTGGAAGAAACAGATAGAGTTAAGAACTGTGCAACAGGCATGGGAGATGGGAGATGGTGTGCTCTCTTTTGCTTTAAGCAGAGACTTGGATGACCAACTGTCAGGGATTAAATGAAAGAAGCTGGTGGTAGCATTTTGATGAATTATTGCAAGTTTGTTCAAAGAGAATCTTTGAAACTTCAGTTTCCATGCACTGCTACAACAGAATAAAGTAGTTTGTGAAAATAATAGGAAATAACATTTAAATAGAAAATTTGTCTTTAATATCTTATCTTTTATTTATTTGTATTAAAGGCAGAAGAAGAGAGAAATTACCATATCTTCTATCAGCTCTGTGCTTCTGCAGCATTACCTGAATTTAAAACATTGCGGTTAGGTACGCATTTATATCTGCTGTATTGTTTTTGCACTTACTGCATTATATTGCTGGCATGGCATGTACCACAATACTATGGTGTGATTTACAACTTCCAAGAAATTACTCTATAAAGCATAGGCCTTTTTAAGGTGTCACACACTTAAACTTTGAATGTATAAAGGTGATCATATCTTATTAGAGCATGCATTGTTAAGCATATTTCATATATCTGAGAACACAGCATGGGTTTTACTGTTATCTTGATTACTCTGTCCACACTGAAGGAAAAACAAACCTGCAGCATTAAATCTTCAATTGAAACATCAACTTGATTTAACTGAACCTTAATAACCCATATATTATATTTGCTTTTGTAACTTCAGTTCATAAGGCTGAGTTATAAATTGTTATAAATAAATGAAATGTTCTGCTTCTCAGTTTAACTTGAGCACAACTGTTTGCTCTCACTCAAGCCTGTTAAGCAAGAACATTTTTGTAGGGCACGGTTGGGCAAAATGCAGCCCACAGGTTACATGTGTCCTGGGGGGGGGGGTTGAAACTGTTTATTTGGGCAACAAATTTAAAAAAATCACCCTCAAATGCCCCTGAAAACATGGGAAGTTCACCATATTTCTAGTCTCCCTTGTTCTTCTCTCCCTCCAATGCCAGGGTGGTGGCAGTTAAGATGGTGGGGGTTCTTCCATTTAGGGCTAAATAAATAAATGACTGAAACATTTAAGAGTGGCCTAAAAACAGAACAAAATCCCCTAGAGGACATTTGAGGGTGAAAAATCTTTTGTTTTTGTCAAGAAAGGAGATACAGCTCTTCACGATCCCCCTGCCTTCAACGATTCTAGGGTGTATTTCTTTTAAGTAAGTGACAGTGATTATGTTTCATTGTTTAAATAGGGAATGCAGACTATTTTCACTATACAAAGCTAGGGGGCAGCCCAGTGATTGATGGTATTGATGACGCAAAGGAGATGACAAATACAAGGCGGGCTTGCACATTATTAGGTAAGTCTCAGAAATCTCAAAAAATATATGCTTTACTTCAGGATTTGATGCTGATTTGAAGCTAGCAGTTCTGATGCTGCCTGAGAAAGCAGCAGTGCTCTGAGTAAGAGTACTGCTGCCTGGTAAGGGCACTGCTGTTTGTATTCTAATAAATCTGATTGAACTTATATATTTTTTTGAGTTTGGTATGACTTTACCACCTTCGCTAACTTGCTGGTCTCCCTGTTGTGTGAATCACAGAGACCACAAAGAGTTATGTACCTATAACCTAGTTCTTCAAGTGATCATCTATGAACACACACAACCCTGCCCATTTTCTCCTCTTGGTGTTCTACACCCTTGGTCCTTGAGATGCTGCTGCTGTTGCGGGATCTTTTGGAGCTGAGGTAGATGAGCAGGAACAATGAAGGATAAAGTTGTGGGTGAGCAGAGCTACTGTCCAAAAGCTTGTAGAAGGTTTTGAAGATGCACTGCATAGGCCTAGGATAATCCAATTGTGTGAGTTCACAGATGACCACTTGAAGAACTACAGTTACAGGTATACAACATGTCTGTATATACTTCACCCTGGGAAAGTCAGCTGAAAGGCTATACACTGCATAGATCCATACATCTAAACAAAATAAATATTTAATATCTGATGCAAAAGCAGTTTATCCATCTATACAAATCTGCCTTGTTCAATTATTAATGCCTAAGAAGACTTTTTGATAGGATTGCAGGTACTTGCTCATTGATAGATAGGTTGAGTGGCACTTTCCCCATAGCAGTAGTTTTTGTCATCCGTGCAGTGAACTTTTTTGGATCCTTAATTGTGCATGACTCTTATTTTTATCTTAACAATGGATTTTTTTTTTAAATTTTTTGACAGGGATTGTTGATTCTTGTCAGATGGGAATTTTTCAAATCCTTGCTGCTATTCTTCACCTGGGCAATGTAGTATTTACATCTAAAGATGCTGATAGCTGCATAATACAAGTAAGTTCTAGATAAGCTTAAAGCTGCTGCTGCTGTACAATTTCTGATCTCTTTGATTATTCTTACCTTTTTGCACTAGAGTTGAACTGCAAAAATGCACACAATTTCCATTTTCCTGCTGCTTTTACCTTCTTCCTCTGACCACATGGTCAAGTAGCTTCTTCCCTCTCTGTTCAAACTAACTGATTTAAATTTACAAACTATATATTTTAAGAGCAATGTTAACACATCTTTACATGGAATTCATGTTCTAGTGGCCAGAAATCACTCGTGTGATGCTTTGGAGACTGTGCAGAAATCTTGTTTTCTAGATGTGAAAATAATGGGTCTCACCTTAAGTACAAAAGCCAGCAATTGATAGAGTCATTCGCTTCCCAAGGCTTTCACAAATATATGGGATTAATTTTAAGAAATAAGAACAGTTAATGGAAGAACTGTTATGATATCAGTCTTTTGACTGAACAACTGTTATGGTATCAGTCTGTGTTCCACGGAATGTATTTCAAAACTTCTTCAAAGCTGAAATCTAAGATATGATTGAGGACTCTTTGCCTACTTGGGAACATATATTGTTGATAGTAATTATTATTTTGAATTATAAGGTGTTTATTGTCATTGTAGCCAAAACATGAGCCCCTCAATATTTTCTGCGACCTCATGGGAGTGGAGTATGATCAAATGGCTCACTGGCTCTGCCATAGGAAGCTTGCTACTGCCACGGAGACGTACATCAAACCAATTTCCAAGCTGCAGGCCATAAATGCCAGGGATGCTCTTGCAAAACATATTTATGCTAATCTGTTTAACTGGATTGTAGATCATGTGAACAAAGCTCTGCATTCTCCCATAAAGCAGCATTCTTTCATTGGTGTATTGGACATTTATGGGTGAGTGGTTTCTGTCTGCATATCTTGATCCTTGTTATAATAAAATTAATTATAGTGGCGATGTTATTAAACATATCACTATATCCATAGTCTTACTCAGCCAGATGTCTTCATTATATAATGTTGATTAGTGTGTGTGGATAGGTTGAATGGAGTTATGTTATGGAGTTCTTTTATCCTCATATCATCTGAAGCACAATGCTTCTCATTGGAATTAGTTCACATGTTCATTTGAGAGTCACTAACTGGTTATAAGAAACTATATGCTTTCCTATTGCCTGGGGCTGTTTTGGTGCCCTGAAAATGTAAGTTGAAAGTGGAAAGTGAAGTTGGAGTTGGGCACTCCTGCAAAGAGTTGGTTCCCTATCAGAGTGTGGGGAGGACCAACTCAAATGAGGATGGCCTCCATCCAATGGGGGGAATGAAATGATCATGATTATATATACCAATGCTCCTTTATCCATGGACTAGGAATGGGCACAGTGAATGCTACAGGGTAATAAAGAGGCAATGCATAGTCTCCCTCTTTCTTGAACCAGTTTGATGATTTTTTTTTGTGCCCCTTTCCAAAATAAGGTAAATGCCTTTCTTCAAGTTGTCCAATATTTATGGGATGGCAAATTGGGGGAAGGCATTTCTCATCAGTTGTAGATTGAAGTAGTACTCTTCTTACCCTAAAACTGGTATGTACTAGGAATGAGATCATGACATACAGTGGCATTTCCTAGCCCTGAGATAGTCCATTGTAGTAGCAAGATAGTGGAAAGTTAAACTTGTTTTACATAAGTGAAGGGAGTGGGCTGTGATAATTTGCCCTCTTTTATTTTGCTAGCATTTTAACTGGCTTTAGTGTTTCTTTTTTTAACTTGTTAAACTAGCTTACAGTTTACAGTTTAGCTTACAGTTGTAAACTGCTTAAACACTATTAGTTCAGTATGAAGTGGTATATAAATGAAGCTGATTGTTTTGTTTTTGTTTAATATATTTGATATGTTTTAACCTTTTAAAATAATTGTTTACATTAATTTTGAATTGATCATGTTGATTTTATTGTATGCTGCTGTGAGATCTTTATGTACAGGGTGTGATCTAAATATTTAAATAAATAAATTTTGCCTATAGGCTTTCTGTTTTTCAGTTTTTTCACCCTTTGTCAGTTAAAAATGAACACTATAACAGTTAAAAAGGAATAATCTGCGCCCCAAATCTCACTAGAGGAGCCCTTAAAAAATTTAGGATGGATTGTTTTGTGACAGAAGCTTATATTAGAGTCTTGTCTAGTCTGAAATTGCCTGTTCTCTTGGTTTTATTTCTGGAATAGTATGTCCACTAACTAATTCACCCTTTTATTTGATTTCAATCTATTTACCAAAACTTGTTCCACAATGATAAATTATAGACACCAGTTTGCTTGTTACTGCTTTGAGTAGGTTGATAATGGTCAGCTCTTCTCTTGCTAGCAGTACAGTATTAACTTTTTGAAAGTACTACAGCTTTGGCTTCTGCTCTGTGTAAACATAAAGCTGCTCCTTTACCACTTTAAATTGGCAACTGTCTCTTTTTTTAGGTTTGAAACATTTGAGATCAACAGCTTTGAACAATTTTGTATCAACTATGCCAATGAGAAACTGCAGCAACAATTTAATATGGTAAGAAGGAAAAAGCTTTTCTGTGCTTCCATCCACAACTCACTAACAGTCCATTTTGCCAGTGGATTATCACTGAACATCTCTAGGGACATGCCCACATCAACTTCCTTGAATAGCTTCCAAGTAAAGATGATGCAGTCTGCATGTCATCTTAACACTGTGCCTAATCAGAGCTGTGTTTCTATTGGTTGCGTTTAGTAGCCTTAGGAAAGTGGGTACCTCTTGCTTAAAATGTTCCTTGGGATTTCTGGCGAACAATATTGGTAAATGTAGAGAACAACTCATATGTTGAACATCTGCACCATCTTAAGCAGGAGATAGGAGCCTTTATCATATCTCCATCATTTCTTATAATAGATGTGTTGGAATCAAGGCAGGAGAAAGGCAGTTGCCGTGCTTTCACTTCAGCAAATGTGCTACTAAGGAAGAACTCCAGTTTATGACATGACAAACTGTAACCCTTCATTGCCAGTGGATCTACTCCAGAGCCATTCCTATACTGCTATTTTGTGCATATGGATGGCATGGAAGACTTTCTCCACAGGTGTGTTCCTAGAATAGCTGCGCTTGTAGTTAAAAAAGACATTGGAGTGGCTCAAATAGGATGTATTTTGCTTAATGAACTAGGAAAACAATAGCTAACAGAACTAGAACAAACCAGGATCTGAAGCCACAAGTTGAAGTTGGTTTGAATCCTTTTTTGTCCTGAATCTGGTAGGCACAACTTTCCTAGTTCAGAAACAATGGGGAAGCTATAGTTAATTAATCCAGGAGGTTTTCAGTTGCAGTGTATCAAGGTGAAAAGAAACAGTACTTACCTGCACAAAGCTTGTGGATATCTCAGCCTAATAAGCCAAGACATCCTATGTGCAAACTTAGTCTGTACTATACATTTATTAACAGCTGTTCCAGGTATGTGCACCAGAGGGAGCAAAACTACTCTATGTGTTTGAGAGTACAATAAAACCTCCATATACAAGAGGGTGCATTCCCTGACGTACCACCAACAGTGGAAATTGTGGATAATAGCCAATCTTATTTCTGGTGGAAGTTGACCATAGAGTCACACTAGAGGATCTCCAGATGTCTAAACAGGTGTAATCTGTAGGCATCTGGAACTTCTCCAGATGCCTAGAGAGACTGTATTTTTTCAGACATGGGTAAATGAAACCACGGGTACCAGTCCTGTGGATATGGGAGTTGTACTGAATCTGCCATTTGGCTTTTCCTCTCTCAGAATGTCTCCCTCGGCACCTATTCCTCCTGCTTTATGTAGTTAAATAGAATTAGTATCTAAATGACCTTGTTTGCTGTTTCCTTCCTGTCTTCTTTCCCAGAAGACTACTTAAGAGTACTTTCTTTTATTGTAATTGTAATTTGTTACATGCAGGTTTCATTGTTCCTGTTGAAATAACTGAGCTCACACCAGTAAAAGTCTGCTTTTGTACTTTTAGTCTGAACAAATTCCTGAAAGACTGTCCACTTGAGTCTCCATCTAATTAAAATTGCCTTTGGTTTAAATTGTGTGTAATCTACATAAATGTACCATGAAGAAAGAAAGTCCCAAGTTGGTGAGCTGTGCTCTAATAATTCCATTTCCCCCCTATCCTTTAGCATGTCTTTAAGCTAGAGCAAGAAGAATATATGAGGGAGCAAATTCCATGGACCTTGATTGATTTTTATGACAACCAGCCCTGCATTAACCTAATAGAAGCCAAACTGGGAATTTTGGATTTATTAGATGAGGAATGTAAGGTAGGAGTTCAAATTACTGAAATTTTATGTTTCAAAGTTTGTTGGTGTTCAGTTCTCCATAGTTAGGGGGTGCGAGTAGTAGAGGTTATCTGACATGTTATTATTTGTATTTTGTAAGTATTAGGAAGAACAGTTCTATTTGTTACAGGGTAAAGTGTTCAATTTCTGTTTGCTCACCCTTCACTGCCAGAAGAGCCTCCATCTTTTAGTGCATCTTGTCTATACTTATAACTTGATATATTATGAGGGATGCATTGTTGCCCCAGGCATAAAATAAATGTATGACTTGATATTACATTTAGCATTTCTTCAAGCTTGGTCGTTTTTATTGATAATGCCTAGAAGGAGGTGGTGAATATTAAATATACAGTCAGCCCACCTCAATGGTGGGCTTGCTATCTATAGATTGGAGCATTTGTGGATGGCCCCACCTCATTCTTCCAAATGGTGGCATGTGTATGTGGCTGCATCAGTGTCGCACACTGACATTAAAAACAACAGGACTTGAGGTCCCATGGGTTTTGGCATCCACAGGTGGTGGGGGTTCAGAATGGAACTCCTCCCATGGATACAAAGCGGGCTGCTGACAGGATCCCAAATAAGCCACAGGCAGGAGCAGCTTTTTACCACTCCTTTTGCTGGAAGCTGCTCTGAGGCCACCTAAGATGGCCAAAAGCTGCCAGCAAAAGGAATGGAAAAAAGCTGCTCCTGCCAGCGGCTCATTTGGGATCCTGGTGGCAGCCCACTTCAAGAGCTGGCTATCTGGTCGCCATGGTCCTGGGACGATTGGGGCCATCTGCTTCACTCCTGTGTTGTACTTCATTGTGTTGGAGTAACAGTCTTTCACACTGCAGAATTACAGCACTATGTTTCCACTAACTGCCATAGCTCAAACCTATAGAATCCTGGGAATCCTACTTTAGGGAAGGGTATTTAGAATTCTCATTCAAAGGACTCTAGTGTCTCACCAAACTGCAAACTACACAGAATAATCGTGCAGTATTAAAAGCTTTGCACATTATATTCAATATCTAATTTGATTAGCGTTCCCCCTCTGTTATACAGGGTTTTCCCCTATTTAGTTTTACTCAAATGGTGAAGAAATATGTTGTGTAAATCAGTTTATGTTATGGGACTTGGCTTAATTTTTAAAAAATATCTGCTTTATGTGACAAATTGTTCAAAATGCTTGAAATATTTAAATTTCCTTTTTCTAGATGCCTAAAGGTTCAGATAACAGTTGGGCCCAAAAATTATACAATACCCATTTGAACAAGACCGCGCTCTTTGAAAAGCCCCGTTTGTCAAATAAGGCTTTTATTATCCAACACTTCGCAGATAAGGTAGGGATTTTTCTTCTCTGGTAATCTGTAATGGGCCCATGATCTTTTTTCTTGACTTTCAAGACTATTGGAGGAACAGTTCACTGTGATCCACAGCACTTTATGTGTGCTGATTCAGGTGCCACTTATAAGTTATTTTTAGCTGTTTTAAAAATATTCTATAGACTTTTTTGGTGGCAGTTCTTTTGCGGGAGTTTAATTTGAGGTTCTCAGTGAGTGAATAAGAATCAAATTAAGACACGTCAGACAATGATCTCTAGGTTGTTCACAGGAGATCTTCCAGTTTAACTACAAACAAAATAGTTTGGGGGTATCTACCTGCCTGTCTGTATCCTATTAAATCAAAATCTGTTTTCATCAGGAGGGGTGAATCTTTGGCATACACAAGGGTAGGTATATTTGGCCTCCAGATGTTGTTGGACTGCAAACTCCTATCATACATATTCTTGGCTAGGTTGGCTAGGGCTAATCGGAGTTACAGTCTAACAGTATCTGGAAGGCTAACCACTCCTGGCCCCTAGAGAAGCATTGGAAGGTGACACGATGAACTAGTCCATGACCCATAAAGATTTCACACACCATAGTAGCAAATCCTACATACCAATTTGTAAAGTAGCCTGTCTTGAAAGAAGCATTTGTATCTAAACCTTCTGTGAGATTTACTACATTTTCCCTAGTTTTCAGAATTTTTACTTCCATATTCTCATCCGTCTAAGATAGTAGTGCCGGTTGTCCATATTGTCTTATAATTTTCTTTTCAGGTGGAGTACCAGTGTGATGGCTTTTTGGAAAAAAACAAAGACACTGTCTATGAAGAGCAGATCAAAGTTCTAAAATCAAGTAAGGTTAGTATTACTCCACTTTCCCTGCCTATACTGTGTTTACTAAAAGACGAGTTTTAGATCATCTTAGA
Organism: Sceloporus undulatus; assembly: GCF_019175285.1. Lineage (NCBI taxonomy): Eukaryota > Metazoa > Chordata > Lepidosauria > Squamata > Phrynosomatidae > Sceloporus > Sceloporus undulatus. Next base: position 157,402,084 of record NC_056527.1, read on the forward strand.
TCGAAAACAGACTGCAGAAATAATCCAGAATTGTAGTTTATTGTGGCACCACAGCTCTCTGACATTATCCCCCCGTCCCTTTTGTGTCACATATTGTAGATTGTGAGCCTGTGACCAAAGAGTTTTATTTTTAAATCTACGTTTAAAAAATCTACTTCCTGTCACTTTTTAATCTTTTTTAAAAAATTTAGATACTTTATAAATGATAAATATCAGTATGAATGATATCATTTTTAATATTTTTGGTTGCAAAAGATATCCTATTAAAATTTTAGAAGTAGCAAATGTTTTTTATTCTGTCCCCACCCCATCAGCAGTTAGAAGGTGTTAAGACTAGCAAATAAATCTAAAGATGATTTCTTCTTCACTTTTAGTTTTCCATTTTTATTGCTGTTCTGTTAGGAAAGCTCTCCCTTTTCTAATGCAGAGGTAAACTTACTGTTTTTTATTTATATCAGTTTAAGATGTTGTCAGAGCTGTTTCAGGAAGAGAAGGACACCAGTCCCACTTCAGCCACCCCCTCTGGCCGTACACCATTATCTCGTGCAGCTGTAAAACCAGCCAAGTCTAAAGTAGGGCAAACAAACAAGGAACATAAGAAGACAGTGGGACATCAGGTGAGTAGGATCCATTGCTTTAAATTCAGTAACAATCCCTTCCCCTGCTCCGTTGTCTTAATGAGACATTTTATTTGTATAAGACACAGGTGACGCGGTAAAAAACAACAACGTTTAGAATAGGCTGTTTGGGTTCCTGGAGTATTGAAATAAACCATAAACTATGTAATCAATATGAAAGATGTCAGCGTGCGTCTCCTAACAAATTGATCATATTAGATTATTTTGTGGTTATTATGTACTTCCCAGAAACACTGTTAGGTATTGCTGGAATGAGAAGTTTTAGTTTATAGAATGATACTTTACTACAGAAGCCATCACAATGTTTCTGTGTTTTCTTTTTTTAAGTATTATTCTTTATTTGTCTTTTTCCTTTAGTTCAGAAATTCTCTGCATCTTCTGATGGAGACCCTTAATGCCACGACTCCACATTATGTGCGATGCATTAAACCAAATGACTTCAAGTTTCCATTTATGTAAGTTAGTTTCTATATACTATCTGAAGCATGTCTTGCTGTTTAATGTACAGTGCAAAGAACAAAATTCAGATGTTTTCTCTGTTTCTTGTTTTGAACATAAAAGAAAGTCTTCATTAGCTTCAGCCAGAAGGATACCTTGGTAAATACCAGGGATATTTTCTGTATTTTTTTTTTTTTTGTGGAACTTGGAAGCATTAGATTACAAATCTCATTGTCTATCTCCCATTTTATAGTTGAAAAAACAGGTTTTCCATGCTCTGAGTTTTTGATAAAGTTTCCATGCTCTGTGATGGAACATGAGGACTTACCTTGATGTTTATTTAGGAATCAAGAAAGAGAATCTGGGAGCTGTGTACTTGGTGAAAGTACTTTCAGTATTTTGATTTTTCATAGCACCCAACTTAGAGTATTTTAAATTAAAAAAAAGCAACGCATAAATTGAATGCCTCTTTAGAGAGGCAGAATAGGAACGCGAGGACTAAGGTGAGAAACCTTTTCTAATTTGTTGTTGAGAAAAGGCCTTTTTCTGATTTGTTGTGTTGATGGTAACTTTTCCTTTTTATAAGATGGTATTTTGGATTTATTTTAATTGAATCAGTTATGTGGTTCAGCGCCAAAATGCTGGATAGTAGTATGAAAACTCAGTCTTAACTCTACAGCTATGCCCCCCCCCCCATCTTGGTTGCATAGACTAAACCAGAAGATAAACAGCTGTAATGTCTTTGGAGGAATGGTAACATAAACATCTAATACATCCCATATTTGTATGCAGTTACTTTCAAGAAGTTTAATTGTGTCATCCAATTTACTCTGATTGCTCCAGAGATGAGAATCATGCAGTCATTCAGATGATGTTGTATGGCACACTCTAACCCTCATAGCCAGTAGTAAAGAATGCTGGTAGCTGCCTCCTTTTGCTTCTCAACACTCCCCTGGATCTTTTCACTGCCCCCTGGTAGCTGTAGTCCAGCAACTTGTGAAGCTCCATATCAGTCCCATCTCTGGACTAACCTGTCCTGAAGACTGTCTCATCTATGCTAATTGTGGGCCCATTTAATAGCTAAGCAATTAAAGTAATAATTTTCTCTCTGTTTGAGAAATTGTCCTTATAGTCTCATTTTTCTTTTACTTAATAAAAACCTTGTTATATGAATACATTGCTATCATTGGTAGTAATACCCATAGAACCTTATTATAGTTTGCTGATGAGATAACACTTCTCACACATAGGTTTGATGAAAAACGAACAGTACAGCAGCTCAGAGCTTGTGGTGTGTTGGAAACTATCCGAATCAGTGCAGCTGGTTTTCCCTCAAGGTAAGCCTGCAAGTGGTGTCAAATTGTTTGCTGGAATATCACTGATACATGAGAAGCTTTTCTGTGGGTTAATGCCATGTTGCTTCTTGAACCCAGGTGGACATATCAAGAATTCTTCAGCCGCTATCGTGTCCTGATGAAGCAGAAGGATGTTCTCAGTGACAGAAAGCAGACTTGTAAAAATGTTTTGGAGAAGCTGATTCTGGTAATAGACCTCTGTTTGGTGAAATTTGCTGAAGTAGGATCTCTGTTGTTAATGGGATAGTCAGGGTAATGGAAGACTGACATAGGATAATAAATCAGTACACATGTAGCTTTGCAAAGATGAAGTCTACACTTGCTTAAGCAAAGATGGATCCTAGTTCTCAACTGTGTCTCTTGCATATCCCTTCCACAAAATCAGTTTTGTCTTTCCATTTAAAATGTCATAGAATATTCATAATTTTCCAGTGTTTAGAAGCCTTCACTTATGCTCCTAAAGTAAGGGTGGGCAAAGTGTAGAACATGGACCATATGTGGCCCCCAGGGGTCAAAGTATTTGCTCCAAAATAACATCCAGGGGATGTGTGGGTGCTTCCACCACATTTTGATGGTGGTGGTGGTGGTGGAGGAGGGCTCTGTACCAATTTAGGCCCAAGTGAGTCCTTTTTTTGAACTAGGAAGTGAACAGGAAAGGACTTCCAATCACTTCCTGTTTTGAAGGAAGACCTCTCTTGGGCCTACAATGGCTCAGGAGGCCCCAATACATAGATGAAATGGAGAAAAAAACCCCACACCTTTTGTGGAAGTGGGTACGGTGGGAGATGTGGTCCTTTAAGGTCTCCTAGGAAAGCAAAATGCTGTGTGTCTACACTAAGTAACCACATTGAATTCAATGAGACCTTCACTCAAGTCAATGTGTGTAAGACTGTAGACTAAGTTTCATGCTGTGGCAACTAGATTGGGGGAACCTTCTTTGGATGTCAACCAGAGAAGATTTAAAATAATGTAATGTCTCATATATATTTTCTCTGCCTTCTCTCACCAGCTTTTTAACGTGCTCAAATACATTGGTGTGTGCAGTCTTCATACTTTTTGGAAAGTATGAACAGTTATTAGAATAAATGATCTGAAAGAGGGTAAAGAATACTCCTTTTTTATCTGCTAAAATAACCTTTGTTGGTCAAAATAAGACTGGATAGTCCAGGTATATTTCCCCCTTAAAATTCCATGCACCTGCACACTGAAAATAGCAGGTTTTTCAACTGTTCTGTTTGATTTGACTCTCAGAATTTCTTTTCAAGTGTCATAGGGTATGCTTACCTCCTTGCTAATTCTGTTGTCACTCTCAGCCTGACACTGATTGTACATTTCTTCTGTAAATAGGATAAGGATAAATACCAGTTTGGAAAAACAAAGATATTTTTCCGGGCTGGTCAAGTAGCATATTTGGAAAAAATAAGGGCTGACAAACTAAGAGCTGCTTGCATCCGCATTCAAAAGACCATCAGGGGGTGGCTAATGAGAAAGAAGTACCTACGCATGAGGAAAGCAGCCATCACTGTTCAAAGATATGTCCGAGGATACCAGGCACGATGGTAAGCTGGACACCTGGGGAAATGTGCTGTAATTTTGTTCTAGATTGCTTAAAATAGAACATACAAACCTACATTCATTTTTTTCCTATACTGATCAGACACTGACTAGACAGAGGCCAAAATTAGTATGCCATAGACCAGAATGGGAATTGTGTAGCCTTCCAGATATTTTTGGACTTCAGTACCCATCATTCCTCACCATTGGTTATACTGGCTAGGACTGTGAGGAGTTGCAGCCTCAGAACATGGACACCCACCCTTCCACCCAAGGACTAACTCTAAGGCCTAGAATAGACCCACTGAAGCAATTGTTGAATGCTAAGTCATGATTTCTGTAAATCTCATAGATTTAATGCAGATACTCTAGTTGGGACTAAAAGTAGCATTTGAGTCTAAGTGTTATTTTTTTTGTCCTTTGAGTGAAATTGACTTTACTAGCAGCATGATACATTTCTGGCACTGAGCTGTGTGGGATTTACTTCCCAACAAACAAGATTAGGTTTATGTTTAATAAAACTGGAAGGATATATTTAATGCTGTTTGGTCCGCCAAAGGGCTAAAGCAGTATTCTCCAGACTTTTTCCAACTACCGCCCCCTTTCATCTTGGGCAATGACCCTAGTGCCTCCCCCCCCCAGCATATTTCTTGACATTAGATCCACTGTTCTACTGCAAATTCAAAACAACTCATCTTGGTTCTGCTCCCTTTGCATCTGGTCACCCTGGGAGCAGCAACCAAGCAGGCTGGCTGAACAGCAACCGAGAAGTCTCTCACTCATGTCACCCCTCTAGCAAAGTTCAGAGGCAAGAGGCCCCTCAGTCGCTGCTCAGTTGCTGCTCCAAAGGTGACCAGGTGCAAAGGGAAGGACTCTGCATCCTTTTTCGTTGTGGTGGAGATGAGCATAACTGATGTGTGTGTTAGGGGTTTACAGAGGCTACATGCCCTGGACTGGACACTGATGCAGAAGGGGAAAGGGAGAGATTTTAACTACAGGAGCCATTCCAAGATGAAGGACTCTCCAAGAATCAATCCTAGACACTCCTCCCTCTCCTTCAGAGACATGTCTTCACCGCACAGCTTCAAGTGTTTCTCCTCACCCAAATGGGGCCACTCTGAGCTATAGTTTCCCAGCTGCCACCACCACCACCAGCTAAAGGAGTGAGCTCATGCGGGCAGGTGAAGAGTGGCAGACACCACCACACAAAATGATCAGCAAGGTTGTGTGGTGGTTTTAAGGGACCCTGAAAGGAAATTTAATTCAACTCTCATTCCCACCATGGGATGGTGATGGTTCCCTTTGTCTTTCTTGGACACCAATACTCTGACTGAAGGCTTCCCTGCCACCCTCTTTTCCCTCATGGCCCCTCCGCCACCTCCTTTTCCCTCACCAACTTACTGCTATCTCCTTGTCCCTCACCACCACCCTGCTGCCTCCTTTGCTTCTCAACACTCCCCTGGATCTTTTCACTGCCCCCAGGAGTGCGTATCACCCACTTATCACCCACTTTTGGAATCACTGGACTAAAGTCACTGAGATTTGTTCAGAGCTTGGAAAGTTGCAATTTTTATTTACAGCTTCCATAATCCTATAGGCTGTAACTGACGCTCGGAGACTCTGGGAGTTGCAGCCTAATAAAGTTACTTTTTCAAACTCTGGAACTATGGTCCAGATCTCTCTACTGAACTGCAACTTTTCATAGGCATTAGCACTAAGATAGGAGTGTGAAACTGCTCTAGAGAGTGTAAATAATGTTTTTTTGTCTGCACTTTTCTTGATCAGCCTTGCCACCTTTCTTCGAAGAACCAAAGCTGCCACCATTATTCAGAAATTCCAGCGTATGTATGTTGCCCGCAAGCGATACCATCGTATACAAGCAGCCACTGTGGCTCTCCAGTCATATTTGCGAGGCTATATTGCCAGGAAGAAGTATCGCAAGGTAAGAAAACCTTCAACTCCTCATTTGGGTTTTGAATGATCTCTGGAACAGTTTATGTGTTAGTGCTTTCTTCAAGAGTGCTTTAGAATGGCTATTGTGTGCTTCATTATATATTTAAAGTTTCAGTTTTTATCATATTTGACATGATATGCATACATAGACATAGATGATATAATATAATGCCAGTATTTGGATGCTGAAATTATGAGAAGGGTGTTGCGCATGAGCACTTCAGGGACTGCTTCCAGGTATGATGGGTCTAATGTGTGAATGAAGGTCCCTAGTCTAAGAATATCTGGATCCATTTCAGTTGGAAGATTTAATTTGAGGTCACAGGTTAGTTCTTACTCATGAAATGAATGGGAAAATTTATCTCTGGAGGGGAAACATAATCCTGTGCCAGTCATGGTAAGGATACCTTTAAACTTGTCAGATAAAAAATGATTTGTTTTATATGTATCCTGATTTATAGGACTCTTGTCATTTAAATTTCAGTTGTAAATAAGCAACTCTGCGTCTGTAAATGATAGTTTAGTTTGAGAATAAATCCAGAACTCAGTGGAAGACTAGCAGTGTTTTCTACAGCTGTTACTTCATATATGTGTGACAGTCCTGGAGAAGATGAAAACGTGCCCCATTTGTGTTGACAGATAATGATACCTGTAGTTAAGGAGGGTGTTATTAATGATGCAGTGTGGAATGTTTTGTTGTCTAGAGATGTGACTGCAACAGGTGGCAGTAGCTATTATAAAACTATGTGTAGAAGTCACATGGCTGTAATAACAATTTTGGAAAGGTTGATCTACATGTTCTGGGGAGGCTTCCAGAAGATATGTGATGCCTGTCAGTTTCACAGGAAGCTTACCTAGTATCTGAGTAATGTGTCAGGTAAAATTGCTAATACTGTAATGTGCCTCGAGTGTACTTGGATTTCATATAGTTTGGACCTGCAATATCTGCTGAATCAAGGTATTTTAAGGAAACATTAAAGACAACAAAATGTTGATAGCTGGAAACTTATTTCATCATATGCCAGATGTCTTGGCATTACTTAATTACATAAAATTATATTGGAGTGGTGATGGGATTTTAAGCACGAAAGAGACGATGATAAGCCATTCCAGTGTTGTAGAAGAGAGATCTTTTCTAATCTTCATTTTGTCAGTTCTACTTTTTGTAAAGATTAATGTAATTGGTTTTGTTTCATGATGATAGAGGTATAATTTTTATGCTCTATGGTAAGGAAAGGCAAAGTTCCAAGTTGACTAATTCGCTGATTGAGTATATCAATTAGTACCAAGCAATTTAAGTTTATGAAATATAAAGTTTCCTCTACCATGATATGCAACATGAAGCATTGGTTAGAAACAATGTATAGATGAAGAATTTGCAAGCTGTTCATTAAATATCAAGAAGAGAGCATTAGACTGTAACTGAAGAACTTTTAAATTTGGTTTATGTATAGAAAATGTTGTCTGTAAAATGCTTAATGTATAATGGTTAGAAGACACTCTCTGGGTCTCTATGGGAAGCTGATAACACTGCCTCAGGGAAGAGTATTTACCCTTTCCCCTCAATAAATCTGGACTAGAAGAGGGAAAGTATGGAAAAGTTCCACAATAATGCAGTTTTCCTCAACTTGATGCCCTCCAGATGTGTTGAACTGCTGCTCCCATCTTGCCTAGCTACATGGACAATAACTAGGGGTGACATAAATTGTAGTCTATCACATCTAGAGGATGCCAGATGGGCAAAGGGTTGCTCTGATACATGTAACCCTCAAAATTCTTTATGCATCAGATATATGGGTTTTTGTGAGAGCAGAGTAACCCTCCTTGGATCCTTCGAGAAAGCTGAGATTTAGTATAGCCCTGCCCCCTCCATTATGTATATGTATTAGACTCTTCCATTCTATTTTGTCCATCATGGCAGTAACACCTCCAGTAGAAGTTCTGGTAGTGTTTTCATCATGTTTTCCTCCTTGATTTCTGAGAACATCTTTACTGTACTGTGTTGTTTTCTGTTTTAAATATCACCCATTGTTTTGGGGTCAATTTCATCCTAGAAGACTATGGCTTCTTGACTTCTCTTCAGTGTTCTGATTGCTAGCATAAAGTCCCTTTATCTGGCAGTCATGATCAATGTCTTTGATGTGTTTGATATTTGCAAGATCTGCCTGGGGTTTATTGACAAAGTAGGAAGGAATAGGACTACTAGGCTCTGGCTTTGTAGGAACTGCAAGTCTGATCTATAGGACTGCCTGCAAGATAGCAGTACTGTAGATTTACAAATCAACGAGCAGTCCTACTAGCAACACAAGATTCAACTCCATGTTCCTCTGTGCTTAATATTTTTCCATTTTTATTTACCTTAGTAGACAAAGGAATTTGTTTGATAGTGTTTCCCCCCCCCCCCACCATTTCTGCTTTTGTTACTCCAGTTGATTTTTCCACCACTTTGTTTTATTATCTGAAGTTGAAGCTTTTCTCAAAATAATTTGGGGCTTATGTTTGTAAGATAATATGATAGCCATCTTTAACAGTTTAAAGGGATGTCACATAGAAGATGGAGCAAATTTGTTTTCTGCTGCTCCAGAGACTAGAATACAAATGCATGGATATAATTTACAAAAAAAAGAGATTTTATTAGGAATAACTTACTGGTAGCTGTAAGAGCTGTTTGACAGTGAAATGGACTGCCTCGAAGGGTGGTGGACTCACCTTTGTTGGAAGTCTTTATACAGAGGTTGGCTATTTCTTGGGAGCGCTTTATTTGTGTTTTCCTGCATGGCAGGAGGTTAGACCGTGCTGTTACTGCAGTCCCTTCCAGTTCTGTGATTCTTTCATATGAATAGCCTGCTGTTCTGTCTTCATGGAATATGTCAGAGGTATGATCACAGCTAAAGAAACCATCATTTGATCCCTAAGCTACAGCATTGCTAGACTTTTTTTGAATAAAATTTGGCTTTTTTGTTGCTATTAGCATGTTCACTGTAGGAGTGAACTCTGCGCTTTACAAAATAATTCCCCATATCTTGTCTGGTACAAGGATAAGGTAATTCAATAATTTACATTGCTTCCCTGACCCAAATAGAATAATTTCTTGAGACCTACGGAGCACTGATGGACTGATAGTAGTATTAGTGCTCCATATGTTTCAAGAGATTATACTACCGACTTTTTTTTTTTTACCAGGAGTCATCTATTTTGGAACACTTATTGCTCTCCCTGAATGTAGGAAGGTTAGTGCCTGTCTATACTAGTCAGACTGCATAATTCTTTCAGAGACGGCTTCCTTCCTTCCTTCCTTCCTAGTCATTGGTCTAAAAAGTGTCTGTCTTCTCAAATCCTGGTGAAATAGCGAATGCTGTAACAGCTAGTCAAGCATCTGCTTCTACAAGCTATACAGACCCATTCTATAAGGATTCAGGTTGTTTATTCAGCATTTTAAAGGGCTAGTTTTATGTAGGGCACTGATGTGGTTGATTGATTTGAAAGCTTAAACAGAAGCAAACCTTGGTAGAATAGGGCTACCTGCCATACTCACATAATATGCTTCCCACCAGTCATACCTGGTAACTTTGCTACATGTGATGTACAGAAAAATTGATGAAGTAAACAAGGGGCTTACCTGTAACTGATGTTCTTTAGTGGTCATCTGTGCGTTTACAAAACTTGTCCAACCTCCAGTCAGTAGGTCATTTGGTTTATAAAATGCTATCTCTATTATGCATATAAGGAATTGGGGTAGGGCTATCACAAGAACCAATGTAGTGTAGTGGTTTGAGCACTGGATTATGACTCTAGAGATTAGGGTTGAATCCCCATTCAGCCATGGAAGCCTACTGAGTTATCTTGGACAAGTCACATTCTCTCAGCATCAGAAGAATGCAAAGGCAAAACCCACCCTGAATAAATCTTGCCAAGACACTCTCCTCCCCCCCCCCCCCCCGTGATAGGGTCACTTTAGAGTCTCCATAGGTCAGAAATGAGTTGAAGGCACACTAAAATAACAGCAAAAGTGCTAGCACAAAATTACAACTTTCTAGAAGGGTTTGAGAAGGGTTAACCTGTGCAGATTGCAAACCCATATGTCTAGATGCAAGGATGATCCCTTGAATATTAGTTATACATAATCTACCTGCTTTTATCCAAATTTTGAATATTATCATGATTTTCTGGATGATTCAGAGTGAAGTAAGATTATACTATATGTTTGAGTGTCTATATGTTAAATGAAATACAAATAACATTCTGATAGTGTTACGTCAGAATTGTACCAAATGTGAACTTTCAATTACCAGAACATACTTGTTTATGTACCAAATAGACAGTTTTAGTGTTCTTTCCTAGTTTTACTGTTCTTATGTTTTCCATTCTCTAGTTTCATCAACTTTTGCTATAGATCTTTTATTAACCTCCTTTGGAAATATTTGTTAAGTTTTCTGGATTATAGGAAAAAGAACCTTCAATGTGTGTTTTTAATTTGTAGATGCTTAGGGAGCACAAGGCCACCATTATACAGAAGCATGTGCGTGGGTGGCTGACCCGCAAGCGCTACCACAGGACTTTGAGGGCAATTGTCTATCTGCAATGCTGCTGCCGGCGCATGATAGCAAAGAGGGAGTTGAAGAAGCTGAAGATAGAAGCACGCTCTGTGGAACACTACAAGAAGCTCAATGTTGGCATGGAGAACAAGATCATGCAGCTCCAGCGTAAAATTGATGAACAGGTATTGTTGTTCATGTTTTAGTAAAAGCCAGTTGTAATATTACCCATTTCCCCCCTCACTCATAGCCTGATGGAATAGCCATATAATATTAGGTTTTTAGCACATCTTTTACTAACATGAACATTTATACTAAAATACAATGGGTTACAATAATTATTCTGTATTATTTTTGCTTTTGTTTAAGTCAAGAGACTCCAAATCTGTACTTGAGAAGCTAACCACCTTAGAAGCAGCATACAATTCTGAGACTGAAAAGCTGAGGAATGATGTAGAAAGACTTAGAATGAGTGAAGAAGAGGCCAAGAATGCTACCAACCGGGTCCTTACCCTTCAAGATGAGATCACCAAACTCCGAAAGGAACTTCACCAAACACAGACTGAGAAGAAGACAATTGAGGAGCAGGCAGATATATATAAACAAAAAACAGACCAGGTAAAGGATGTCTTACCCTGCACTGAAGGACTTAAGAAACAATTTGAGGGTATATTTCTTTGACATAAAGGACAGAATACATTTTCTAAGTGATGGAAGAGATTTCTTTATAAGAAATAATGTGTGGCTACTGAGTGAAATACAGTCACTGCAGTTTTCATCCTCCTTGCCTCCATAATGATGAAAAAGATGTAGGCAAGCTGGTTCTCTCTAGGTGGAGTGTAACTTCTCTCAGCCCCAGTTACCATTTCCTTGATAAGGATTATGGAAATTGTAGTCCAAAACTTGCCTGTCCTGATTTTGAATAACTAAAAATAAATGCTAGCAGACACGTTTGGCATTTTCCTTGTAATGTGTAATTCTGCTCTAACTTTTCAGCTAATGAAGTAAGAAGCAGTGACTTTCTGGCCTATATTCCCTCATTTTAGCTAATGTGCTTTCCCAAAGGAGCTATTATTAGCCCAGTCCTTGAAATTGTAGCACCACCATTGCCTTGTCTTGTCATGGCACTTTTTAGAGTTCAATAGGACAAGTTCCTTCTCAAGGAATTTGCAATCTAAAATGTAATGTGTGAGAGCAACAGTGAAAGAGTACAGTATATGCATGTATTTTTGGTTTGTTCTTCTGTCTGGTCTGCAACCATAATAAATATTACTGTACTGTTCTCAAAATGAAGGGAAGTAGACACAGGGATGACTAAGGCCCGTTACAGACGGGCAGCTAGTACGTCCTGGGGACGTACTAGCTTTAGGGTAAGTGCGTGGCTTATGCATGCACTTACCCCTATTACAGACTGAGTCCATACAAGATGGCAGCGGCCGTTCCACATGGCTGCCGCCATCTTGACGTAGCGGACGCTCTGCGTCCGCACGTTGTGCCCCAGAAATGACGCCGCGAGTGCGCGCTTTGGCACTTGCGGCGTCTCTACCGGGTTGCCGGAAGGAGCATGATTTTCGCGCTCCTTCTTTGCAGTGCGGAGGAGTCGCGCAGTTTGGCTGCTGTGACTCCTCCGCGCTGCAACCGGCAGCGGCCCGAGACCGCCCCTTTTGGGTGGTCTGTAACGGGCCTAAGATATGTATATACACTCCACCTTACATGTATTTATAAAAGCAGGGAATTGTCTAGTTTATCTGCCATATCATTTTCTTCATATCAGATTTGTTGAAAATGTTGCTAGTAGAGGATGCTAGGATAGTAGTATAAGCAGTGCCAGTGTAAGTCTATTTTCTAACTTACAGCTTTGTCTGGAATCACATAATTTTTTTTTTACTTAATTGCTGGCAGAGAATACTAGTTTAGAAAAATAATTTTGTTTTTAGCTTTGGATATGAGCCTTTTCTCATTTTTGTTTTAAGCTGGTGGTAGAACTAAAAGAGCAAAATACTTTGCTTAAAAAAGAAAAAGATGAGCTGAACCGGCGCATCCAGGACCAGGCCAAAGAGATAACAGGTAATTTTAATTCAGAAGTTTTGTTTGTCTTTTCCTCCATCCCACC
>NC_056527.1:157414679-157433797 GCF_019175285.1 Sceloporus undulatus
ACCACTTTTTAGATATTAAAAGCTTTTGTCCCCTGTCATAAAATTGTATAGCTGACAGAAAGATCCATGATTGTCCCTCTTTATAGATCCTTCCTCCCCAAAAATTCTTCGTCATCAAGGCATGGAGAACTTAACAAGTGAACTGGGCTGTACTAGTATCAAATTGATCATGTCTGATGCTGTGTGACTTAGGGCAACATGCTGAGGATGTTTAGGGTCAAAATCAGAAGTCAGCAGAATTATCCCTTTATTCTTGCTCCTTCGTCTATTCCCCCTTTCCTATTGTGGCTTTGCCTACCTGGCTGCAGGAGATTTTGTAGTATTGTATAAGGGCTACTAATTAAAATCTTTTTATTTATAATTGAAACAATATACTAATATTAAGCCATTTAATTTACAAGATTTTGTTCCATTAGATGCTGTTTAGTTTCTTCATTTAACATTGTGCTATTTTGACTTGTTTTTTTAAAATTGTTTTTAAGGTGTTTTATCTTATAAGCTGCCTTTGGTCCCTTTTTGGGAGAAAGGCCCCATAAAAATGAAATGAAATAAATAAATAAATAAATAAATAAAATTGTTCCTACAATTTCCCTACAGTGTTAGCCTGGAGATTTAAGTAAACTTAAACTTAAAATTGATATAAAAATCAAATATTAAACAACCATTATTGTTGTTTGACAGGTTACGTTATATTTTGGTATTGTTTGTCATTTCCCAATGATTGTATTTTTTATAAGCTACTATAAGGAGTCAGAAGTATTAGTACCCTTGCCTGTTGTGGACCATTGCCTTATAATGCACTGAGGGTTGTAGTGGAGAGTGTTGGACAAAGTTACTTGTTTGGACTGTCTTCTGGAATCCTTCAGTGGCCATGCTGTCTGGTAGGTTCTGGTAGTTATAGTCCAAAAAAAGAAACTCTTCCAAGATTTGTGTTGGAGTCAGAGACTTGAGCATGAATTTGGGTAAGGAGACAGCAGAAAAAAGAGAGTCAAAAGGCAGCAAGCCATTGTAGTATGGTAGTTAGAGTGTTGGACTGGCACTTGGAAAACCCATGCTAAGAACCAGTGAGCAGTGGAGCTCAACAGGTGACCTTGACCAGTTATTTGCTCAGCCTGACTTATCTCACCCAGTTGTTGTGAAGATAACATGTGGAGGAGGAAAGGCAAGATAAAGTGGAAGTAATTATTCATAAATTAAACAATATGTGCATGATTATTGAGAGACCCAACAAGACTCTTCCTCCATAAATCCATAGATAGTGGTGTAGCATAGGACAAAATGAGGCAAAAACTCAGCATAAAACTAAAGGAAAAGTTAAAGACAATTCTGATATTGGGTAAGTTATTTCGATGAGCCAGGCTTCTATGAGAAGAATAGCAGGAAGGACCCAAGCCCCTCATTCATTCTATTGAAAGAGAAGTTGGGGGCCAAACAGGCTTGAGACGTCTAGTTAGCAAACTCTTCATTTTCCTGTTTTTTTTTTATAGAGGTCATGGAGAAAAGACTTCTTGAGGAGACAAAACAGCTGGACCTGGATCTGAACAGTGAAAGGCAGAGGTATCAGAATCTGCTGCAAGAGTTTAGCCGGTTAGAGGAGCGATATGATGACCTCAAGGATGAGATGAAATTGATGGTGGTAAGTGACTTTTAAAAAGCCTGGGAAATGTGTGATGGGGAAAATAATCCCATTGTGGAGAAAGATGGGATATAAATCCTGGAAAAAAATAAAATGAAATAAAAGACCAAAGACTGAGAATTTTGAGCTACAGACCTGGTTCTGGACACCCAGGTTGTGACAGTATAACTGAAAAGTAGCAAAGAAAGGGTAGCTTTATCCTTCTGCTTCTTTGCTTCTTTCTTAGCTCCTCTCACTTACAGTCAGCCTTCCACATTTTTGGGTTTAACTTTTATGGATATGATTATTCATGAATTATTTGCTACCTCCTCTACTGCTGCCCTATGACCTTTTTAATAGTAACTAGAAGCCTCAGGAAGCTAAAATACTGCAAACAAAACTTGTAGGTCATTATATAAAAGGTGTAGGGCAGCAGCGGAGGTGGTGGCAAGTCCTGCCAGCTACCCACTTACTTTGTGAAGGAGCCCTGCTGCCTTAAAGGCATCCATGGTGGGTTGAATCTGCAGATCAATTTTTTTGTGTATGCTAAATATGGTTTGGGGGAGCCCAGAGGTATCCGTGATTTTTCCAATTTTGCAGATTTCCTATGCCCCTAACCCCAGTGGATGGCTGACTGTATTTGACTTTTTTTAAAAGCAGGGATTCAAAAGCTTCCTGCCCCCACATATTTCCTTTCAAAGTTCTTACTGTTCAGATGACAGAACCACATCAGTCTTGATTTCTAAAAGTAATAAAGCACTTGAAACCTGGGATATGGAATAGCAAATGCTGATTATTAGCGCTAAGATTTGTTATCCTTTTCTCTTCCAGAACATATCTAAGCCTGGACACAAAAGAAGAGATTCCACACATAGCAATGAATCTGAATACACCTATAGTTCTGATATCACTGAATCTGAAGAACCACAGATGAGAACAGAGGTAAGCTTTGAGAATATAGGTGAAGGAGAATACACTCTGAAATCATGGTTGATTTTCCTCTCCAAACTGGTATTTGGTGAATATGCCCCCATCATTTTTCCAAATAGCAGCCAGTGATATTTTGAGGAAAGAACAGAACAAAGAACTGTAAAGAATGTATTTACAGTAGAAGAATGAAAGGAGACAAAGTCCCATGTGCTGTGTGAACTTTTATTTCTTAAAACGCTTTTTAGGAAAGATATGTTATCTCTGGGAACCTTAGCTTTTATGGAATTGTATATCATTTTCCATCATAAATGATACACATATATAAAATATTTGACAGATTTAATTTCAAACATGTTTGTGTTGCCTTTCATCCACTCTGGATAGCAAGGCAAAAGAAATATTTATGACAAAAATACATTAATATAATAGTAGGTAAAATCCACAAAAAGTTAAATTTCAACAGATTAAAATGTCTAATAAATCACATGTTTTTGCCAAGTGCCAAACAGATTGTAACATTGATGCTGCATGAGCTTTTCTAGGATATAATTAGGACCAGATCTAAACCGAGTTTGGAAATGTTTTGGTGGAATCTTAACTTCCAAATTCCATACCAACATGGGCACTGCTCATCCTGGTGAGGGATTCTGGGAGCAGTAGTCTGCAAAACATAGAATGCACCC
This sequence comes from Sceloporus undulatus, assembly GCF_019175285.1. Classification (NCBI taxonomy): domain Eukaryota; kingdom Metazoa; phylum Chordata; class Lepidosauria; order Squamata; family Phrynosomatidae; genus Sceloporus; species Sceloporus undulatus. The sequence goes on from NC_056527.1 coordinate 157,417,908, forward strand.
TGCAGTCTCCCCAACATTTTCTTAAGCAGCTTGTCCATCACTGATACTCTTAGGAACATTTTTAAGACTGTTGGTTGGAAATAGCTGCTTGAAGATATTGCTATAGCATTGTCTCTTTTACTGATAAAATAGCTCAGGATTTTTGAGAGCAAAGTGCTAATGATCTTAACTTCATTGGATACCTCAAACAATGGACTTGTTTGAGGTATCCAATGAAATTCAAGAATGGAGTAAGTGTCAAAGTAAGGAATCTTGTACCAATTAGTTCTTTATAAAATTTCAAGCTTTCAGCCTTTCATTTTCTTTAAGGCAGTATGTTCAGATGTCTTGGCATATCTCTATTGAGCCCCCCAGAGCAGAGTTAAAAGCTATAATCTACAAGGTAATTTATCTATATGAGTACATTGTTATTTGGTTATGTTGGGGGAGGGATTTTTTTTAAAGAGCACCTTCTTAATAGAACCATTCTCTGCAATAACCAGTACTAGGAGATCTGGAATATTTCCATAATGATTACTCAGCTCTGTTACCATAATAGGAAATGAGTATCAGTTATAAATAATCGAGATGTTTCTCTTTTGCGATATTGGTTTATTTTAAATTCAGAACAAAATGATAAATATCTGGGACTGAAGTGTTTTGCAAAATGCTATTCATGGTTTTGCCTCTTTTTTATTCTTTTCAGTACGTGTTGTATATAGATTTTTGGAAATAAATGAAAGTGAGCAAATAAGGGGGTTTCTGCTTGCACACTGGAACTTTCCCTTCCTCTTCTTGCCCTACAGTTCTCCTCCTGGTTTGTTTCAAAGCATCCCCAATTCCCTCTGTAGCAGGATTGAACTTTTTCAGGAGGGAAGGAATCCATTTTCCTGTCAGATGCTACTCTGCTGGTGGATGGACCATATAAAATAGAACCTTTATGTATCACTGCATGTTTACTTTTGCTTCCATTTCTCCATTGCTTCTGGAAGGTTTTAAAAAAAATATAGAGGTCAATTTCTTAGGACAAAAGAGCTCATTTATTATATAAAACCTCTCTCAACTCTTTTGTTCAAAGAGAGGTACTACAATGAGAAGATGTCCTTCACTTTCCTCTTTATTCTTGAATTATCTAAGAGTGTGACAGCTTGTCAGGTTTTCAACACTCAGTTCATGTAATATACACTGTTTGCTTTCTTAAGTTTCGATCCAAAATTGTAAACAGTGGTGAGTATGTAAATATGTCATTACTGTGCAGTTATACAAACTTACTGTGCTTATGATTTTCCTTTTAACCTAACCACAAACCTACTTTTTTTCTCCCCTCCCCTTCCAAACAAATAAGAAAGAAAGGTATGATTAACCATAGATTTTAAACCTTTTAGTTAGTTTATAGTTTGCTGCCTTTAAAACCTTAGGTTAGATGCCTTTAGGCTAGATTCATTTATCATTCAAATGACCTTTTCAAAATTTGTGATTTGTAAAATAATCTTTGGAACAGTTTGAATGCAAGTAAGCAGCTCTCCTAATCAAGTAACACGTTTATGTACTCTGCATTATTCCTTTCTTACATTCTTGCTAACTCTTAAGGTCAGTCTATGCCTATGTGTTAACATGCTCACTGGAGCCAGCTTGGTATAGCATCTTTCTGGTGCTTTTGTACTGCTTCTCTCCCATGAATGCTAGTTTGGATTTTCCAATCTTCAGTGTCTGTTTCCCCACCAGAAACAATAATGTGAATAATCTTGGTGGGAAACTTGGAATATACCTCTTCGAACATAGATGAGAGCTTGTTGGAAGATCAATGATCTGGCAGTGTGGGCAACAAAAACAATATTTTCTGCCACCATTGTGCCATCATTGGAGCTGTTTTGAGTGGTTAGGGGTCTTTTACATTCTGCTCCATGAGAGGACAATTCAGACCACTGAACAGTTCACTAAGAACATTTTGCCAAGCACTTTGCAGACAAAATTGCTCAGGTTCATTCTGTCCTGAAACCTATTGTTGATACAGGCTTAGTAAGTTCCACTTTAGCTCCTGGTTGTTCAGTGCTAATGGATTCATTCTTATTTGTACAGCCCACAAATGTGGACAGAATCCTGTTGACCAGGGCTGACTACAGAGAGCACATCACTCCCTCCTTTCAGCAGCTGTACTTGCTACTCAGTCTGTTTCTGGACACAATTCATAGTGCTGGTGATAGCCTTATATGGCTTGAGTCCAGGCTAGTTAAAGGATCATATCCTTCCATATGATTATATCTGTTGGAAATGTGTGAGAGAAAGCATTCTCTGGGGCTGTTCCTAGGCTCTGGAACTCTTTAGAGCACTGGGCAGGCTCCCTCCTTGTTGTCTTTCTGTTGGCGGATGATAACTTTAAAATATTTGATTTTTGTGAGCCATCTTGGGTTTCCATTTTGGGAGGGAAAGGAAATAAACAAACAAACAAACATTTTCAACTACCCATGCTTCTCTTGGGTCAGGAACCAAGTGAGAAGAAAGCACCTCTGGATATGTCTCTCTTCCTCAAGCTACAAAAACGGGTTACAGAGCTGGAGCAGGAAAAGCAATCCTTGCAGGATGAGCTGGACAGGAAGGAAGAACAAGCTCTCCGATTCAAGACCCAGGTAAAGGCCAAAAGGCTGTTGTCCTTCATTAGAATGCTGTTCTCTAGGAGTAACTATGAAAGTTGGAATTCTTCCATACTTTCTTTTCTTTTCTTTTTTTATTTTACTTATATATTGTCTTTCTTCTGGCATGAGCCCCAAAGAGGCTTTCAGCAAGACTGAAACAAGTGCATGGTTTTCAAAATTAAGATAGATGACCTCAAGGGGAGGTGCAGGACATTAACTAAGGCAAAAGTGGGGGATCCCCCTTGTCTGAAGCCTGGGACTCTCAGGGTCTATGTAAGCAAGAGGCCATTTGACTTTCCTTTGGTGGATTGTTCACTGTGTCAAAAGACAGCAGTTGTGGGCTCTTCCATTTGATTTTGTATTTACTGATTGGTGATGGAGCCCATACATCATCTTTCTATTTTTCTTCTATGCTAATTTTTTTAGACCCTAGAGGATGCACTCATCCTAATCTTTCATCTTATTTTAATTTTTCTTAATGTTGGGCCTTTCCAATGCCCTTGTCACGTCCTAGAGTTGCCTCGGGGCGGTGCTTCCAGATGCCCCTCGACCCTAGCATGTGATGAAGGCGTCAAAATGGCGGCACTCTGTAAATGCAGGTGCGGCACTTGTGTAACGAGTGCGCCAGTGGTGCACTTGTTACTCCACAGGGAAGCCGCGCAGTTTGGCGGCTGCAGCTTCCCTGCAGAGAGAAAACAGACGCCGGCACAGCACCGTCTTTCAGCATTCTGTACCGCGTCGTTGTCAACATAATTACCAGAATCACAATTTTAATTTTGGGGCGATCAAGCCACTTGCATTTAGGTTGCACACCTATATGTATACTGTACCTACTTCAGAGTAAACTTATTAAACTCAGCCACTTACAGATAAATATGCTCAAAACTGAGTATTCAGACTGATGTGTTCAGGTCTTGCTAATGCCTCAGTATCTTCTGTGTTGCATTTTTATAGTACTAGCTGAAGGTTGAAACTCTTTTTTGTTTTTCTGTTCACCTAGGAAGAAGAAAGGCCTCAGATGAGAGGTGCTGAGCTAGAATATGAATCACTTAAGGTAATTACACACACACACACACAGAGACACACACACTAAGAGTATGAAAGTTTAATATTGGTTATGACTTCTCAAGTCATAACATAAAACATTAGGCCTATATAGTCATTAAAACAGCAACTTCAGAAATAATTATAGGTAAAAAATGCAAAGCAATGGTTACACATATAATATTTTAAAAATTATGAGCGTCAGTATAAATCAGGTAATTCTCTCCCTATGTTTTAGATCCTTTCCTTTGCCATAGACAGTTTTTAAATTAGAAAAGCAGATTAGTATTTATATAGCACTTTAAAAATATTCAAAAATAATTCAGACACATATTTCTATCATCGTTGCAAACACAACGTGAGGGAAGTTGCTTTTCCTACCTGTTTATTAGTGAGGGAAATCTTAGACACAATTCTAGTGATTACAATGAAGTGCATGCACAAATGTGCCAGAAATGTACCTAGATTGCCCTCAAAAAAAGAGGTTGTATGCAGTGGCCATGATCCCAGTATGTCCAGAGAATTGTATAATGCCTTTTTTAGCTTGTTTAAAGGTCTGTTGGTGGCGATAGGCATTTCATTAAAAATAGCTTTAATATACAGAAAAATTCCTGCTTTATTTGGAGGTGGGTGCTAATGTACCCAGTCACCGGGCCATTTTATGAGAGCCAGTGGAATATGATGGCTTACAGCTCAAACCTATGCATCTTAGAAATACATGTGGTTGTCTTTTGGTGAGGCTTACTCTTAGGAAAATGGATAGGGTTGCCAAAGAATAGTAGGCTTAAATGCAATGCAAACCATTGTAATTGTCCTTTGGATAAAAATCCCTCTGGGTGATATTGAACCAATTTGTCAACTCAACTTTCCTCACAGGATGGTTTTTAGGGTAGAGGGCTGGGTGAGGTTAAAGCAAAATTAATTTACAGATATTTCTGGCATGATCTAATGAGAGCTTGGAAAAGTTTATTTTTGAACACAAATCCCAAAATCCTTCAGATACCATTGTTAATGGTCATGCTGATGGTGGTGATGGGGAGTCTGAGGGTTGTAGTCAAACCAGAAATTTCCAAATTAAGTGATGTTGTTAGTCTTGTGCTGCGGTCAAGCAGAAGGATAGAACTAGGTTCCAGTGTCCTTTAGGAGCAGCCATGACACTTCAAGTGATCTAAAGCAAATATAAGTATGTAATATATATAATGTATATAAAGCGCTACCAGCTGGTGACTAAAAACTGACCACTGACACCTGCATTCTCTGGATGACACAGAGAAGCAGTCCACAAAGATGGGTTATTCCCCACATGCAGTGAATGTTTGTTTTCCTGCAGCGCCAAGAGCTTGAATCAGAAAATAAGAAATTGAAGAATGAATTGAATGAGCTGAGGAAAGCCCTGATGGAAAAAAGCTCTCCAGACACTACTGCTCCTGGTGCCCCAGCGTACAGAGTCCTCTTAGATCAGATGACCTCTGTCAGTGAGGAGTTAGAGGTACGCAAGGAAGAAGTCCTCATCCTGAGATCTCAACTAATGAGCCAGAAGGAGGCAATTCCACCCAAGGTAAGGAATGGAAAAGAAAACTGGACCTACCATACATTTTCCCTTCTGCTTTACAGTGCAAGAGCAGCTACATGAGTGTGTAGTTGATTGTCTGTCCAGTATAATCCATGATTCAACCCAAAGCTTGGAAAAGTTATGCCTAACCTGACCACAGTGACTGGGGAATTCTGGGAGTTCAAATAGTGACTTTCTCAGGCTTTGAATCAGCCTGAATACTGTTAAGAACAAAAAAGCCAAACAAACAAAAAGCACAAACCTAAGATGGAAGCCCCATTTTGCTGATGTAAGATGCTATAATTCTATTGAGGCTTTTTAGAATTTTGCATTGTGTGGAAGAGAGATCCACTCCACACTGTGCCATTGACATGGAAGCCTTCATTAACTGTTGTTTTAATCCATGCGTAATTGATGGATATGCCATGGGCCTTTGAAGCCTTCCTGAAATGTATTGTCAGAATGTACCAGACAAGAAAAATTTACAATGTAATAATAATGTCAAACTCACCACTATTCATCAGAAGCAAAATATAGGATAGTGAGCATAAACCGAACATGTCCCAGGGCCTACAAATGCTGTCTAGATAAAATATGATATACCAAGGGCTGACTGTGAAGAAATGCATGGTACTGGTGCTATGCATGAATGATCATATATGCTCTGCTTTAATTGCACAGCCCTCCCTTTCTACATTGTGAGGCGAAAGGATAATTTCAACTGGGAAACAACAGGATGTAGACTAAAATAATAGCTGGCAACATTTTGGTTAGTCCCAACTAACTGTTGGTAAACCCCCAAATCCCCAAAAATAGGTAAATCTAGTTGTGACTAGAGTAGATTAATCAGTCTACTCTAGTCATGACTAACAACAGAATTTAGACTACTGTATTATTTGTTTATCAATAAAGAATAAAAATAATTGTACATAGATCAGCATAAATACTAGCCAGATTTCTATTAACAGAGTGGCAAAACATGCATATATACCATTCTTGACCACTTACCCAAAGTTTACTTGGGCTTTTGTGTTGATTTGTGTATGGTCATTTTTAGTCCTTATTGACAAACTAATATTATTTTATAGTATACACTCTTGTTTTCCTGGATTAGTTTATTTTATTGATTCGTTGATATTTTGGCAATCAAGTATTGCTCTTGTTATCTTTCATTTCAATTGGGGCATCCACTTTGTATGTGCAGTGCCACCATCATACTGTAACTACTATGGTTCTTGTACTACCCCACACCATGAATGTTGGGTTCTCCAGCCTGGCTATCCAATGTCTGTTGCAATGCATCTTATAATTTAGAGTCACCAGTGAATTTCTTATGAAAAGAGCAGGGTCCAAAGCTTGCTAAAATTCCTTTTCCAGTCCCAAAGTAAGTTTTGAGCAGGACCTTTGCTAAGTCCTAAGCACCTGTTTGACAGTATCTGCATGGGTACATGAAAAAGTAGTAAGCAGGTCAATTTTCCCACTGGGGCTCTATATCAAGGGCAAATACCACTGACCAAGTTTCTATCTTTATTTTCCTGCTTACAAATGGATTGTCAGGATGACAAGGTAAGTTAGTTTCCTTCTGCTGCCAACAGTGTGTGTGTGTGTGTGTGTGTGTGTAAAATTATTTTTGTATCTCATTCCACTTTCAAGGAGCTCAGGGCAGCATTAATTCCCTTCCCACCATTTTATTATCTCAGTAACCTAGACAGTAAGGTAGACTTGGGGAAAATAACTGACCAAGGATTGTTTAGTGAGTTTCATAATAGTTTGGAGATTCGAACTATGCTCTTCCAGTGCATTAAGATCCAACACATATTCCCCTTCCCAACAGTCTGCCTACCTCTCTCTCTCTCTCTTTCTCATACACACACACACACATTCATTCACACTCACACTCAAATGCAATCTGACCTCTTTGCATAATTCATTTTGTAAAACTGCTTTCTGTCATTCCTTCTCAGAACACGATGACTGACTCCTCAATCCTTTTGGAGGATGTACAGAAGATGAAGGACAAGGGAGAAATAGCCCAGGCGTATATTGGTTTGAAGGAGACCAACAGGTACTTCTACTTACATCACTTCTACGTTTGATTCAGGTTTTCTTTGATGCCATAGGCTGTCATAACACAGAAGTTCAAAAACCATGTAATAAAAATGTTCAGATAGTAAACAGTTCAACACCAAGTAGAAAGCATGCCAGTTATTTATAATATGGGGACGTAAGTATTGTCAACTTAGAGTGAAACTCTGTATTTTTGTCATTCGAACTGGATATAAGAAACAATAGCATTGGATCCTTATTTTTCTACTCTTCTCTACTTGTAATACTAACAGCAATAGCCACAATTTTAAACTAGCAACAAACTATGGCTAATGACTCCGATTAGTCTGAGGAGAGGAAAGCTAGAATTCCAAGTTTGAATGTCAAAATAAACCAAGACAAAGGATCTGTTATTTGTTTAGTTCCTTCCATTGGAGAAAGAATCAAGTAGGAGCAGTTAGGTATCTATACCAGCATCTTGGCTTGATCATAATAAACCAGGATTTTCTAGGATCCTGGCTTATTATGACATGAACTCTTGGCCTATGATAGTAAAAACTAGTTGAGAAATTATTTTGTTCTTCTCCAAACCTTCAGTGCTACTTATTTATCATGGACAATGATATGCAATTACAGATGTAAGGGTAGAAAAGGCGCTAGCTGTGCCTTCTTACATGACAAGTCTCATTAAATTCAGGGGGGCTTCTTTCAAATTCTGCCTCTACACTGTATCTAGGAGGAAAACCCATTGAAGAGAAATGTGCCTAAGGTCACACTGTTTAAAGCAGTTTTAAATTTGTAGTTATGGAAATCATATATAATTTAGTAGCACTGACATGGCTTGCATTGTCCTTCTTAATAACATTTTGCACCACCATCATCATATACCCTTTCTTGTGTTTTTGCATTTTGAAAAACATTTTGCTTGGAAGATCGTCTCTTCAAGACTATCATACGCTGAATGAGGATGGAGAACTGTGGCTGGTATATGAAGGGCTAAAACAAGCCAACAGGTTACAACATTTCTCAGGATGGGTGTTGTTTCTTTCATCTGCATCCTTTCTTTCACGTTACTAACATGCTGTGGAATTGCTTTTGCAGCAAAGTTTCTTACAGTAGCTCAAACATATTTCATTTAATGAATGGTTAAAAGAAAAGAATGGAACTATCTAGCTCTGCCAGTCAGTATAACTGGACAAACATTGGAGCTCATGGCCAGCAAGGCAGACATCAAAAATTACCATGCTAGAAGCTCTAAGTCAGTGATGGCAAACTTTTTAGGGACTGAGTGCCCAAACTAAAACCCTTTCTGGCACTGGGTTTTACCTGGTGCCAGGGGCGGGTCATCAGGTGTGGGAAATGGGACCTCTGGGGCAGGACTTCCAGGGTGGAACGTCTTCCCCCCACCCTCCCGGGCCTTCAGCTGCCTCTCTAGAGGCAGCTAAAAACCCAGGATGGCTGGGAAAGAGGAGGACCAGGCGCACGCCTGTTCCTCCTTTTCCCCACTCGCCGCGTGCCATGAAAAATGGCTTCACATGCCATCTGTGCCACATGTGCCATAGGTTTGCCACCACGGCTCTAAGTCATAAAATGTTTGTCAGTCAGCTACAGTTAGTGTTTGTCAGGAGAGAACAAGTGGGTGTGTGCAGGTGGCAGCTTCTGTTGCTCTGCTTTCACACCATATGCACCTACCCTCTTATCCTTGTGATGCTATAAGTTATTTTCCAAGGGAGCATTTCCCTATAGGAGGCTAAGGTTCCATTTGCCATAGATTCTTCTCTCCTCCCAAACACACATTTAAAAAGTTTATATGCCAAGCTATTTATTATCCAAAACTGTGGCACATGGTATGTATAGTTCAGTACAAAACAATTACCCAGTTAGGGGCAGGGCAGGGGGAATTAAAAGCATTCTGTGCATTACTTGCCTTTTCTGTTTAATGCATGACAAATAGCTAATCTAGAAAGATAGACCTATATAAGAAATACTCGTATATAGAGAAATCTTGTAGCACCTTTGAGACTAACTGAAAGAAATAATAATAATAATAATAATAATAAATCCAGCAGTGATGCCCTTATTAGCCAACCAAAATGCACAATATACATGTTGCAATCTTTCGAAGCTTCACTGGCTTCTTCATCAGACAAGGTGTTATAAACCAAACAGGAGAAAAACATGTAAGATGTTAGTCACAGGCCTGCATTTTGCTGTTTCTGTTCTTAGTTAAGACTTGGTTACCCTGGAACATTTTTTGAAAGCAGCATGAGCTTTCGCAGACTTCAGTCTGCTTCCCCAGATGCTTCTTTATTTCAGCTAGTCTCAGAGGTGCTACAGGGTCTCTCTGCATACTGATTCTACAGGCTATCATGGCTATATCTTTGAATAAGATATACCAGCCGAAGAAAATACCAGTAGAATCCATTTAAACTGCTTCAGACTATTTTCAGACCTAATACTGGCAACAGAATCTGTGTGTAATACCTGCCCCCATGCATGTTGCTATCAATGCATCCACATTTTGACATTTTTCCCCAAACATCAATTCCTGTTTCTGATAACTTAGGTGCCAAACAGACAGCTTCAAATAATTGGCTTGCCACCACCCCTTTGAGCGCTTGATCGGGCTGCAGCAACCACATGTCACAGCCCTGATTTGGCAATTTGCCGGATCCAAAAGAAGCAGCTCCTTTTTGAGCTGGCAAAAAGCCATCCTTGCTGTGGCAGCAGCTCTTTATCGCATTTCTTCGGCACAGTGTGTTTAAACTCCACCCCAGTGCCTGACCTTTTGGCCAGTCTGTACAGCCCCAAAGTTACTCTAGTAGTCAGTTGGTTAAGAGTGTAGTTCTGTGTGTACTTTAACAGAACAGATTAACCAGCTTAGTTCCTTTGTCATGAATACTATTTTAACCAGTGTTTTTCCTTCTCTTACGCTGCTAACAAAACACTTAACATATTACCTACTGCTTTTGTAAGTCTGCTGAGAGTTAACATTGGGAGTAGTTACCATGCTGCAGAGAGAGCAAAGGATGAGGTGGCTCAGTAGCTTTTGTTTCTTGCTTCTGTGTTCTAGAAGAAAAGCATCTAGAACAAGCAGCAAAGAAATGAAAGGTAAATTGCTCACATTTACCTTCATGTGCTTGGTCAATGTAGCTGTTAGCTTGGTTTGCTTAAGTGTATTTAAAACCTGAAAGTGCATCTTCTGGAGCAGCTTAGATGAGGTATGTGCACATAAATGTACTAAATGTAGCATTATCAAATAATCACAATTACTTGTACCATTCCTTCTCTCCAACAAGTCATATATGCAGAATGATTCATTTGTTCACATTCCCAACACATACTGTGAATCAGCGGCACAGCTGGCTTGGTTGCTGATTCTTGACTTTGCAGTTGACTCCAAAACCACCTCTAAATTACAACCATCCATTTTAAGAAACTGCCGATTCATTATCACTATTTTGGGGGATGTGTAGTTTTGTTTTCTGTTGGGACAGTGTTGTTCCTTTTGGATTGCATTTCTTAATTTTCATGAGTACAGCTATAAAGGGTCTTCTGGCAAACTTTAATTAGCAAACCTTTGAGGCATAGCAACCAGAGATGGCTGAGGACACTGGGTGCATGAGGCAGAAAATCAGACTCTCCCCCTCTGGTAGTGATAAAAATTAATAAATAATTTACAATTTTCTGTCTTTTTAAGTGGTGCCATTAAATCTTCTGCCTGATATGAGCTGCCTGTTATTTAATGGTAGGCTTTGTCCTGTTAGGACAACATGCCCTTGTAATTCTGCATAGCCAAGGTGTTTTAAACAAGTATGAAGCCAAGGCAGTACAAAATAGGTGCAGTACTCATTTGTCTTTTTGTCCCATTGTTAATGAAATGGAGTCCTGTGATATGGGAACAGTTTTAAAGAAGGCTCTGTGATTTTCTTTTTCATATAAGCTGGCAGCTCTCTCTTATGTGTGGGTATGGGCTTTTATCAACATACATACTCAAATAGCGACTCAAATTTCAGAACTTCTGTGCAAATCTGCAGTATACATTCTGAAAAACTTTTACTTGTTCCCCACCTCCCCCCATTCCCTTCTGTTTTCCCCAAATACCCTCTATTTCGCTGATTTCTCGCAGACTTTTGGAATCTCAGTTGCAGTCTCAGAAAAGGAGCCATGACAATGAACTGGAAGCCCTCCGTGGAGAGATTCAAAGTCTGAAGGAGGAGAACAACCGTCAGCAACAGTTGTTAGCACAGAATCTCCAGTTGCCCCCAGAAGCCCGGATAGAAGCCAGCCTACAGCATGAGATCACCCGCTTGACTAATGAAAACCTGGTATGCCAAATCTTGTCAAAAGAGGCACAAAGCGAGTTGCATTTCTATAGGCTTGGAAGCAAAATGTTGGGGGAGGGATGGGGATGTTGCCTTTAAAGTCTGATGTGCAGTAGGTTTTAAAGGAAAGGCTGCTCCTAAAACAGAATTCTGAATCCTGTTGCTTTGAGACTAATTTAGCAGGACTAGACTGTTTTTTCTTCCTTGGGACAGTTGCCCTGCTCTATCCTGGAATAGGAAAAAAAACCTAATGTGATTCTCTTTAGTTTTGGAAGTCCTGTGGCCTTTCTGTACTGTTAAACACACATAATAGATTACCGCACTACACTCTTAAAGCACTGCCATTCCACTTTAACTGCTCTGGCTGCTTCCTGTTGCATTCTGGGATTTGAAGTCTAGGGAGAGGCATTTAGAATTCTCATCCAGAGAATAGCCCATTGAACTTGATGTCACTTACTTCTGACCAGAGATGCATACATAATCTGACTAGAAAAGATAGCTTTTAAAAATATATCAAAATGGTAAACATAAGTAATATTACAAGTGCAACAGTCTTAGTCTGCTTGCATACAAAGACTGAGGGGTTAATCACACTGCACAATCCAAATCAATTCAGTATCACATTCACACTTCCGCAGATGTGAATTGCTGCAGCACCCCAAAAAAGGGTTATTTCATAGTGTGAATGATCTCATAGACAGTACTTGTAGGGAAGCCCTTTTGGTTATATTTCTGATATCTCAGAGTGTTCCCTACCAATTCAGGGCCACTGGGTAGCCCTAGGGTCTCAGAATACTACTGCACACTAGTCAAAGAAACTTGGCAATACATCAAGATGCACAAAAGCCATTCAAGGCCCTCTTGTGTGTATATGGCTTCCACAGCTAAATTAGAAAGGTAGATAAGGTTGATTTCTGGTCTAGGGAACCAAACCTTGGCCAGGTACCTACTATTTAGTTGGATGTTGGTCTGTCCAGTCAAAGACTTCAACTTGGCTATGTGCTTGTCCTGTCTCATTAAGTCTGGATGATAGATGGATACATTGTGTTTTGCTTCTATCAAGATGAAATTCTTCCTTAACTAGTTTACCATATGGGATTTAAGAATTGCAGGCATTCTTGCTTTTCCATGCCAGCTGGTTTTGTTACTGTGCTTCATGAGATTAACTCCATTGTGACCAGTATTTATGTTCATTCTCCAACCCATCATCATCTAGACTCTATAACAGTAGATTGTATAACTTTAGAAGGCACAAGACAGCTTTTAGATGGTTTGCTGGTAGCTCTATAATGCCAACATACTGCTGCAAAAGTTACTTCCTTTTAATGTACCAGTTGGATTTCCCCACTTTTCCCCAGCCAAAACCCTCAAGAAGCTATCTGAAGATGGTAGTGTTTCTCCTTAGGCACACTGCTGCTTTTGCATACAGCATAATGAGAAAGGGAAGCCCCTTCCTAAGCCTGCAATACAGAAGAAAATTGACTTGCCTGGCATGAAGCGAGAGTGCTCTTTTTCATCACAGGAAGCCTCCTCAGATTTTCACAGTGATGGCAGCTGGGTAAGGAAAGGTGATGCTCCTCTCCCTCCCTTGCTGCTGTTATTTTGAAGATCAGCTTCTCTGCCACATAGCATTTAGACTTACAAAACATGTCACTGCATGTGTAAACATACTTGGAGTTTACGCAGCTTTGCAGGTCTTACTCCAAATGGTTAAAACTATTTAGAAGGGTATGTATAGTTCAGTCCTTCATAGGATGGGAAGAACCTATACTTTATACATGTTTTTTCAGTATTATGAGGAGTTATATGCAGATGACCCCATGAAGTATCAGACGTACCGGATTTCACTTTACAAACGGATGATTGTATGTACACAATGCAGACCCTCTTTCTTGTTTGCTGCTTCTGGAGAGCTAACTGAAGAGCTGGCTGCCTTGTCCACTAGCGAAGGAAATCCTTTTTGGAGATCTTCTTAATGTCACTCCTCTCCCCAGAGCTTATTGTTGTGTTAGTTGCGTTGGCACGTTTGTTTTTTGTCAGTGCACAATTTGTTACTAATATCAATGTTGCAGCATGATTGAAGCAGGCTCTCTTAGCTATGAGGTTCTCATTTTGAAAAATTGCAAGTAATTCAGTATGCTTCCAAGTTAAATCAGGGGCAGCCAATTTCTGATCTTCCCAAATATTTTTGGTCTGTGTACTTATCTGTCTTTAACATTGGATACGTAGCTAGAGCTGATGGGAGCTGCAATCTGGCAACATTTAGAGAGTCGTGCATTGTTCAGCCCTGATTTATATGCAGTGCTGGAAACATTACAACTGGTGCCAAAAGATTTAGCAACAGGGTGGGAAGCTAAGCAGTGGGGAACCCTTCAGTCTCCCACCTGCTGTTGTTTTACTTCTGTGATTCTTCTCAAAGTTGGAGTTTGTCCTAGACTTACTGCCTCTTTTGTCCACTGTCCTCTCCATGAATAGAGATTGAAGTAGTCAATGTAGAATCTCCTTGGCCCTGTGAGGGAGAAACTACCAGAAAGCCAGATATGGGTATGTTGTCATCCATAAGATGTGCCTACAGGAGAGATCTGCTGGTCATGCTGCATATATTTCAACATCTTTTACAATAACATCTTGCTTACGATCTAGTCAATGTGCAGGCTTGCAAATTTCAGCCACATGGCACCATCACTTGCCAGCTATGTTCATTTCCTCATATACTACTAACAGTGCTGGTGCTGTTTTTGTCTGTTGCATATATGGCATTTCTGAAGATTTAATCCTTCCCTTTCTCAACTTATTTTTATAGGATTTGATGGAACAGCTTGAAAAACAGGACAAGACTGTTCGCAAGCTGAAAAAACAGCTAAAAGTCTTTGCTAAAAAGATTGATGAACTTGAAGGTATGGTATTTGTGATCAAAAATGGCTTTACTTCTCACCTCCTAGAATAAGAGTTGATGTGTTTCACTACATGCTCATTGACAAGGCAATGAACCTTCTGCTGTTAATAGCTGGATTGATAACTGGGAAAGTGTTGAATTTATGTGTACATGCCTATGAAAGTATTCTGAAATAGTAATTAATATTCATATATTGACAAAAGTGTATGGTTTATTCTGGGAGCTCAGTGCAAACTGGCTGACAGAGAATAGATGTTCATACTATTCTTTGTTTACCAGTGTCTTCTTTTTTGGTAAGAGCACATAATAATTTGTACAAAGATGGTTGGGCAGTAGGAAACCACACCATTTCTTGAAACATAAAAGTGTGTGGCATCATACTTCTTAACAGTAATTTTTCTGCTTATGGGTTCTCCTCAACTCAACTTGAATGGCCATATAAGATGATAGAGCTGCATACAAAGGAACCTAGGACTACACAGATAATGTTGTGATAATAATAGCTTAGCAAACATGGATGTCAAATTTGTTCCAAGTGAACAAAGTTTTCTCTACAGACTGAGATAGAATTCTTGCACATTTGCTAGTTTTCCATGTTAGTTTGTGGGTGCAGGTTTACTAGCAAGTTATCCACATCCAAAATGAGTGGATTAGTCACATTTGGTGTACCATAATGAAATTAAAAACACTCATTAACATAATTGTGCTTTGGGGCCTTTTGTGAACCAAACACTGGGTAACAAATGTCAGCACAAGAAGCAGTAGTGACTTCCCATCTTATTAATCTTCATAGAAAATGCTTGCCAATGAGCCAGCTATCTGCCAGATATAGTATTTGCTGTACAGTGAAGGCTTAAATCCTTACTAAAACCATTTTTATCATGGGAAACACCACTCCTTGCTTGTCATACTGTCCTTCTCTTGATTGTACTTTACCCTTTCAGGAAAATTACGCAGAGAAATGGCTGACTTTTTTGTGTTCAGTAAGCATTGTGTTGGCACACCTTAAGGGGGCGGGGGGAAAGTTGGTTACCTGAAGATTACATTAAGACCGTTTACTTAGTTCAGTAGTTGTAGGGAGTGGCTAAGGTCTAAATGTAGTCTTCACTTTGCCACACTAAATATAACTCTGAAGTACAGCCACAGATCAGTCTTATTTCAAGTGCTTAATTCCTGAATTACACAAGGTATGCAGGCAATATGTAGTATATTATTTTTTGCATAGATATCTGGGTGATATAAGCATCCTCTGGTTTATCTGATGTTCTGTTGACTGGCCCCACCAGCTTTTCTAGTGGTGTGTAGTTATATTAAATATTCTGGAGTGACACTAGATCAAGAGATACGGTAAGTTTCTAGTTGTTCAGCATACCACATTTTGCTTTTAGTCTGCTTATTGAGAGCCTTCTTTTAGA